>NC_050443.1:102296240-102513740 GCF_903995425.1 Onychomys torridus | reverse complement strand
GACCTAACTCTTACCAAATTTCCTTGAGTGTGTGCTGACAGGGAGGAAGTCATTATAGATATTTGAATAAAATTTTTGTGCCCTGCACCTGCTTGAGATATATCTGCTTAGTCTGAGTCTTCACTTCCCACACAGCATAGAGACTCCAAGCCATGAATCTGCTGGGAAAAGGAATCGAGAACTGGGGAAACCTCTAACAGAAGTGACCGCGAAAGCAGATGGTAGGAATCCTTCTCAAACCTACATCTGCAATAGACTCATGAGAGGATAGATTCCTGCTGAATGTGAGCTCACAGCGCAAAACTGACAAAATAAGTTATTAAGTTATGGAAGTTATATTGAAATTATGCAAAAACTGAAGTAATTTACTACCACATTTACTCTTGGCAAATTAAAGAACCTCCAAGGGCTACAACCCAGCAAGGGGGAAATTGAATCCCAGTGCAGGGGGGTGGGGAGGTGTTGGGATTCAAGAAGCAACAGAGGACAAAGAAACAGGAGTGATGAGAAGAGAGCAGAGGGAGCGTGGCTCTTCATTGCATGGTTTACAGCCAATGGACAGCAGCCTAAGGGGGATGCTCCTAACTGGACAGAGCACCACCGGAAGAGGGGGGAGCACTACCAAAAGCAAGTGGAAGCCCAGTTAGATGCAAGAGAATTATCTTCCCTGTGATTTCCTTGATGGATGGCTGCCTGTCTTTGGAACCAGAAGCTGAGCCAGGTTTCCTCTACAAAGTCCATTCATTCAGAGCATCAAGGGAGGCTGCCTTGCAATGGACATAAAAAGAAGAAAGCTGGCTTTTCTCCCCGCTTTGTAGCATCCAGTGTCTGATCCAACCCACCTAATAGATCTAGGAACATCTTCATGTCTGGTACATGAAGAATCTTAGGGAAGTGAAGAGCTATTGTTCTATTCTCTCCCTTTTTTAACCACAACATCTGTGGAGCTAAGCAAGTCCTCCTGGGGAAGGTGTTGGGGCTGGAGATGGCAATGGTAGCAGAACCACATGATGGCATCACTGTCCTATGTGTTTAGATGTGAACCTGTTGGCAAATTATAACCTGCCACTCTAGAATGAATGAGCAGGATGAAAATGTCAAGTTGAGCAGATACCTTTATTTTATTCTTCTTTTTTTAAATGATAATTTAGAGAGGTGATGGTGTCTGATGTAGGAGTTTCAAATTCAACAATGAAAGAGGGAAGAGGTAGGAGAAAAAACGAGGCTTACAGAGAATTTTTGTCACAAAAGCAAGAAGAATCAGAGTGCAAACTCTGTCCTTTCAGAAAGATGCCATGAAAGTACCCAGGCTTCTGCAAACAGCCTCATGGGATTAGAGAGAGGAGAGAATTAAGCAAGGCCTTGTTGCCTAAAGATGCTCCTAGGATGTGGATAGCAAGTACATGTTTCAAACATGGGGGGGGGCAGTCAAGAAAATACGTAGCAACTTGTCTGTGGAGTGGATTGTGGTACTGCAAACTTCCTTTGAGTCCCTTCGAGTCCTTTGATATTAAGACTTGAGGGAAAGCAATTTCTGTGCTTTAAGCTCCCCAAAGTGAAGAGACAAGATTATACTAACAGCTTCTAGCAAGCGCAGCATCGGATAGGAATGCTGTTTGTTTTCTGAACATGTTCCTCTCCCTGTGATGGGCTCTAGGCATGTAGAGCAAAATATAAATAGCAGAGGGAATACAATAAGAATCAACATGCCGGAGCCTCTGACCCTTCCGGATTCAGGTTCAAGAGGTAGGAGGCTCTGGCCAGAGGACGTGGAGCGCTTGTGGACAGTGCTCATACTTCAACAGTTTCCTGTCCAAAGGACAAAAGGTTAGGGTGCAGTTCACAGAAGGCGATTATTAAAGGGATTTGGGGTGAGCTAAACTGGGCACCCCGATAAAGGGCAGAGGAGCTTTCAAACCATTTTGACATGTGTTTCCCTCCCTTCCCTTGCCTCTGGGCAGGTGCTTCCAGCATCCTGTCTTCATGATTCTTTTATGCATTTTGACAGTCCAGAAATAATTTGAGCTGGAATCTTTCATCTTTCTTCCATTTGATGTGAGTATTGTGTGAAAGTGTATAAACAATAACAGAATAACAGCTTACATTTGTTGGATGCTTACTAGGCACCAGGGACTGGTTCATTTAATCCTCACAATGGTCTTTGGAGGTAAATACTGACACTTCTTCTCACTTGCTGTTGGAATGTAGGTTCACAAGCTCATCAAGAGGGAGGATGGAGACTTTGGAAATACAGACCTGGCTGGGGCTTCACTGGGAGCTGTACACTGAGCACCATGCAGAAAGAATGGCCATTGCAGCTCTCTGTCACTGGGTTGAAAGGACCTAAAAAGGTGAATTAAAACACAAATGAACCTTCGGAGGACAAACACTAATGAAAGGTGAAGGCAGGGTGCATTTCCCAGACAGTGGCCTCTGCTATGGGGAAGAAAGGATGTTTTAGCTGGGCAGAAAAATCAATCAAATTTGCCCTCTTGGTATAGTTTTATATTTATGAAATGTCAGGCAGAGAGTAAGGGAGTTCCAGGCACCCATACCACCCTACTCCTACCCCTAATTCATTTCTGTTCCTACTGTCTTGTACAAGGGCATTTATTATTATGGTTGCTAAAATTATTATACATCATTATAAACTAAAGTCCTTAGGTCATAGGAAGAACTTCCTTTGCATTATACAGTTTTATGACTCTTTTTGGAAAATGCTAAATTGCATGGAAAACATCACCATGCAATTGTATAGAATAGTTCCACGATTCAAAAGCATCATGGCATTCACTATTTTATCACCACCCTCCTCCTCTCCACCATCTTCTCATTGTCTCTATAGTTTGGTCTTTTGTGGACTGTAATACAATTGGGATAATACAGTATGCAGGGTTTTTACACTGGCTTCTTTGGCTGAGCAAATGCTATTAAGTTTTCTCCCTGTCTTATCATGGCTTGAGAGCATGTTTCTTTTAAACCCTTGAATAATAGCCGATTGCACAGCTACATTGCAGATTATTCACCCAGCTATGGAAGAGAATCTTGGTTGCTTCCCAATGTCAGCTCACATAAATAAAGCTGCTATAAGCATGTCTGCACATTGTCACATGTAAGTTTTTAACTATTTTTGGCAAATACCTAAAAGCACATTTGATATATCATACAAAACCATGTTGAGCTTTATCTAATCTACTAAGCTGTCTTCTAAAGTGACTGCCCAATATCCATTCCGATGAACAAATAGTATTCATTTTTCCTGCTCTGTGGCTTTGTATGCATTTGATCTTGTCTGTTTTTTTAATTCAGCCATTTTAATAGGCATAGAATGTTATCTTATTATTGTCTTAAATTTCAATTTCTTAATGATATAATACTCTGCACTATTTGTGTTTTTTTTTTCATCCGTGTATTATTTGGGAGAAGTATCTGATAAAATTGCTTATATTATTTTCCAGACAAGGTTTCATGTATCCCAGACTGGCCTTGAACTTGCTACATAAACCAAGGATGAGCTTAAATTCCTGATCTCCTGGCCTCTATGTTCTAGGTGTAGAGATTGTAGGTGTGCACTACTTGCCTGCTTTATATACTCTGGCCTGCATGCATGCTGGGTGAGCACTGTGCTGTATTTCCAGTCTCCTTTTGCTCATTTCCAATTAGCAAAACCTTATATGCTCTTGCTATTGATTTTTAAGGGTCCTTCGTGGGCCATCCAGAAGGATAGATAGGCCACCTCTCCCACTGCCTGGATTTGGCTTCCACAGATGCAACTCACAGTCACCCCTTCCCTCCCCAACCTCCATCCCTGCTGCCATGACCCTACCCACAACTCCAGTGGACATCCCCTGCTTAAGTGCAAACCAGGCCCTCCAGAAGAACATGTAGGCCACTAGCACACAGAACTCTCACACTTCGTCAGTTCCCACATACACAGTCCTCCATCATCCCTCCATACCCCCCAACCCCATTTTCTGGTTCCCACCCCCCAACTCAAGCTGCTATTCACTGCTCAAGTGCAGACTACATCAGCCAAAAGAACAACAGGTAGGCAAGCTCAACAGAGAAAGACTTCCTTGGTGCTGGGTTCTAGAACTCCAGTGTACCTCCTCCATTCTCTTGGTGCCCCTCCCCCTAGACAATATCCCCAATACCCACTTCCCTCCTCATCACCATGTTCCAGCCTCCATCTTGGGCAGAGATGTCCTGCTCAACCAAAGGCTATACCAGCCATCAGAAGTCCTGGTATGCTGCTTGCCTGTGAACCTCCCCCACTTTTTAGGTGCACCAATTTTCCCTCTCCTACTCTTTACATTTTCCCAGTCCCCAACTTTGGTGGAGATTCCCTGCTTGACCAGAGGCCATGATGGCTGTCAGAACTCTAGTTAGGCTGCCCACACATGGACCTCCTCCATTCTCTCAGTGCCTACCATCACTGTGGACTCTATCCCCAATCCTCCTTCCCCGCTCCTCTCCTCATTTCTGTGCCCCAGTCCTCAAATCAGGTGGGGACTTCCCTGCTATACAAGAGGCCAAGATGCCTGCCAGGAATCCAGCCCCCAACTCAGGCAGAGAACTCCTGCTCAACCACAGGCCACACAAAGCAAAAGACAAGAGAAAAAACAGAAACTATAGAACAAAACACTCATCTAACAAAGACAAACTCAGAAATCTTCACCTAGATCTATAATCACCCCAAACCCAGATGCTTAAATGCCAGGGTAAGGAAACAGTTAACAACAGCTAGGGTGATATACCATCACCAGAGCCTAATTATCCTACCAGAGCAAGCTCTGAATATTCCAACACAACTGTAGCAAAAAGACCTTAAAACCAACTTTTTCTTGAAGATGATAAAGGCCCTTAAAGAAGTATATCACTTAAAGAAATTGAGGGAAAAAACAAACAGAAAAATAGGAGGAAATGTTTAAATCCCACCAAGAAAGTTAAGAAAAAAACAACAAACAAACAGTTGAAGGAAATGAATAAAACTGTTCAAGACCTGAAATTGGAGATGGAAGCAATAAAGAAAATACAAACTGAAGGAATTCTGGAAATTGAAAATCTAGATAAGTGAACAGGAACTACAGACATAAGCATTACCAGCAGATTACAAGAGAGAGCCTCAGGCATTGAAGATACAATAGAAGAAACAGACACATTGGTAAAAGAAAACGGTAAATCTAAAAAATTCCTGACCCAAAGCATCCAGGAAATATGGGACATGATGAAACGATCAAACCCAAGAATAATAGGAATATAAGAAGGAGAAGAATCCCAGCTCAAAGGTCAGAAAATATTTTCAGCAAAGTCATAGAAGAAAATTTCCCTAACTTAAAGAAGGAGATGCCTATAAAGGTCCAAGAAGCTTACAGAACACCAAACATATTGGATCATAGAAGAAAGTCCCCAAGTCACAATCAAAACACTAAACATACAGAACAAAGAAAGAATATTAAAAGCTGAAAGGGAAAAGGAACAAGTAACACATAAAGGCAGACCTATTAGAATTATACCTGACTTTTCAATGGAGACTCTAAAAGCCAGAAGGGCCTAGACAGATGTGTTGTAGACTCTAAGAGACTACAGATGCCAGCCCAGAATACTATACCCAGAAAAACTTTCAATCACCATAGATGGAGAAAAGAAGATATTCCACAATAAAGTCAAATTCAAACAATAGCTGTCTACAAATCCAGCCCTACAGAGTATACTAGAAAGAAAATGCCAACCTAAGAATGTTAACTTCCCCCATGAAAACACAGGGTATAAGTAATATCATACTAGCAAAGCAAAAATAAGAGAAACACAGACACACACATCACCACCACCACCACCACCACCAATAACAACAACATAAGAGGAATTAACAATAATTGGTCATTTATATCTCTTAATATCAGTGGACTCAATTCCCTGATAAAAAGACACAGGCTAACAGAATGAACATGAAAACAGGATCCATCATTCTGCTGCATACAAGAAACACACTTCAACATCAAAGAAAGACATTACCTCAGAGTAAGGGTTGAAAAGCAAATGGACCTAAGAAGCAAGCTGGTGTAGCCATTGTAATATCAAACAAAAATAGACTTCAAAACAAAATGAATCAAAAGAGATGTGGAAGGAAATTTCATACTCATCAAAGGAAAAATCCACCACGATGACATTTCAATTTTTAAAATGTGTGCCCCAATCACAAAGACACCCATGTTTGAAAATGCAACATTACTAAAGCTTAAATCACATATGGATCTTCACACCTTCATTGTGAGAGACTACAATACCCACTCTCACAAATTAACCAATCACTAAGACAAAAACTAAATGGAGAAATACTGAAGCTAACAGACATTACAGATCAAAATGACCTAACAGCTACAGAATGTTTCACACAAACACAAAATAATATACCTTCTTCTCAACACCTCACAGAACTTCTCCAAAATTGGCCACGTGCTCAGTCACAAAGCAAGTCTCAATAGGTACAAGAAAATTGAAATAATTCCTTTTATCCTATTAGACCATCATGGATTAAAACTGGATTTTAACAGCAACAGAAACAATAGAAAGCCTACAAACTTATGGAAACTGAATAACTCTACTGAATGACTACAGGGTCAAGGCATAAAGAAAGAAAGAAATTAAAGACTTCCTAGGAATCAATGAAAATGAATGCACAACATACCCCAACTTGTGGGACACAATGAAAACGGTGCTAAGAGGAAAGTTCATAGCACTAAGTGCATTCATAAAAAAAAAAAAAAAAAAAAAATGGAGAGATCATACACTAGCAACATAACAGCACACCTAAAAGCTCTAGAACAACAACAACAAAAAGAAACAACCCCACCAAATAGTAGTGGATGGCAGGAAATAATCAAACTGAGGGATGAAATCAATGAAGTAGAAACAAAGAGAACAGCACAAATAACTAATGAAACAAAGAGTTAGTTGTTTGAGAAAATAAACATAATAGATAAACCCTTATCCAAACTTACAAAATGGCAGAGAGATAATAGCTAAATTAACAAAATCAAAAACAAACGGGAGGGGAGTGGGGGGAACAAAACAACAGATACCAAGGAAATCCAAAGAATCATTAGGTCATACTTTAAAAATCTGTAGTTTACAAAATTGGGAAATCTAAATGAAATGGATAATTTTCTCAATAGGCACCACTTACCAAACTTAAATCAAGATTGGATAACAATTTAAATATATCTATAACTTCTAAGGTAACAGAAAAAGTCATTAACTCTCCCACCCCTGCCAAAAAAGAGCTCAGACCAGATTGTCTTAGTGCAGAATTCTACCAGACTTTCAAAGAAGAGCTAAGGCCAATACTTCTCAAATTATTCACTAAAATAAACAGAACAAACATTGCCAAATTTAGGAGGCCACAGTTCCCCAAACCACACAAAGATTCAACAAAGATAATTACAGACCTATTTTCCTCATGAACATAGATGCAAAAATACTTAATAAAATATTTGCAAACCAAATCCAAGAACACATAAAAATGATCATCTATAATGATCAAGCAGGCTTCATCTCAAAGATGCAAGAATGGTTCAACATACCAAATCAGTCAATGTGATCTATCATATAAACAAACTAAAAGGAAAAAAACATGACCATCTCATTAGATCCTATAAAAGCCTTTGACAAAATCCAACACCACTTCAGGATAAAGGTCTTGGAGAGATTAGGGATCCAAGATACATACCTAAACATAAAAAAGGCAATTTACAGCAAGCCAATAGCCAACATCAAATTATATGGAGAGAAACTCAAAGTAATTCCACTAAAATCAGGAACAGGATAAGGCTGTCCACTCTTTCCATATCTCCTCAATATAGTATTTGAAGTTCTAGCTAGAGTAATAAGACAACTGAAGGAGATCAAGAGGATACAAAGTGAAAAGGAAGAAGCTCAAGTATCATTATTTGCAGATGATATCAGAATATTTGGGTTGGTAGAATTAACATAGTAACATTGATCATCTTATCAACAGCAATCTACAGATTCAACACAATCTCCATCAAAATTCCAATGAAATTCTTTACACACCTTAGTAAGATAATACTCAACTTCATATGGAAAAACAAAAAACTGAGGATGGCTAAAACAATTCTGTACAACAAAAGAACTTCAAGAGTTATCACCATCTCTTATTTTAAGCTATACTACAGAGCTATAGCAATAAAAATCATGATGTTGACATAAAAATTGGTATGTCTATCAATGAAATAAAATAGAAGGTCCAGACATAAATCTTCATACCTATGAATACTTCATATTTGATAAAGAAGCCAGAAACACACAGTGGAAAAAAGAAAGCATCTTCAACAAATGTTTGCTGGTCTAACTGGATTTCTTCTTGTAGAAAAATGCAAATACTCCCGCTGTTGTCCAGGTTGTTCATGTAGATCTCATCCATTTCTCTGTCATTGGGCGATCCATGTGTCTTTCCTAGGGTCTTGTTTTCTAGGTAGCCTCCCTGGAGTTGTGTAGCAGTCTAGTCATCTTTGTTTTACATCTAGTATCCTCCTATGAGTGAGTACATACCATGTTCATCCTTCTGAGTCTGGGTTACCTCACTCAGGATGATTTTTTCTAGATCCATCCATTTGCCTGCAAACCTCATGATGTCATGGCTGTTTGGAACCTTGGGCTTACAAAGGGACACTTTGCTCAGCCTGGAAGGAGGGGACTGACTGGACCTGCCTGTACTGAATCCACCAGGTTTAAATGAATCCCCAGGGGAGTCTTGGTCCTGGAGGAGATGGGAATGGAGGGGAGGGGCTGGGGGAAGTTGGGAATGGGGGCGGGAGGGGGGAGGACAGGGGAACCCATGGCTAATGTGAAAAATTAAAACACAAATATAATAAATTTTAAAAAAGGAAAAAAAAAGAAAGCTGCAAATAGATCCATATCTATCTCCCTACAAAAACTCAATTGAAGTCAAAGTGTATCAAAGGCCTTAACATAAAACCAGATAGACTGAACCTGATAAAAAAGAAAGTGGGAAATATCCTTGAATCTGTTGGTGCAGGAGGCAACTTCCTGAATAGAACATCAATCCCTCAGGCACTAAGATCAACAACCAATAAATGAGAACTCATGAAACTGAAAATCTTATGTAAAGCAAAGGACAAAACCACAGCCTACAGAGTGGTAAAGGGCTTTCACCAACCAACTCTACATCTGATAGAGGCCTAATATAAAAATATATAAAGAACTTAAGAAACTCGACATCAACAAATGAAATAATCTAATTAAAAATAGGGTACCTATCTAAACAGAATTCTCAAATGGCTGAAAACACACTTAAAGAAATGTTCAGTATCCTAAGCCATCAGGGAAATGCAAATGAAAACTACTTTGAGATTCCATCTTACACCTGCAGAATGGCTAAGATTAAAAACCACAAGTGACAGCTCATTCTGTTGAGGATGTGGAGCAAGGGGAATATTCCACCACTTCTTGTGGGAGTGCAAACCTGTACAGCCACTATGGAAATCAATATGAGGGTTCTTCAGAAAATTGGGAATCAATCTACCTCGAGACCCAGCTATACCACTCTTGGGCATTTACTCAATGGACATGCCATCTTACCACAAGGACATTTGCTCAACTATGTTGATAGAGCTTTATTCATAAGAGCCAGAAACTGGGAAACAATCTGGATGTCCCTCAACTGAAGAATGGATAAAGAAAATGTGGTACATTTACACAATGGAGTATTACTTAGCTGTTAAAAAAATCATGAAATTTGCAGGCAAATGGATGGAACTAGAAAAAGAATCCTCTTTAGTGAGGTATCCCAGACCCATAAAGACAAACATGGTATGTCTCACCTCTAAGTGGATACTAGCTATTAAGTAAAGGATAATCATTCTAAAATCCACAGACGCAGAGAGGCAGAGTAGCCAGGAGGGCTCAAGTGGGAATGTACAGATCTCCAGGGGAAAGGGAAACAGCATAGATTTTCTGGGTGGACTGGGGGCTTATGGGGATGGAAACAGGAGGGATCAAGTTGGTGAGGAGGGAAAGAGTATTGGGGAGAGATGACTGGAATTGGGGACATTTTGGGGGAGTGACATGAGAACCTAGTACAGTGGAAACAACCTGGAATCTATAAGGGTGACCCTAGGGAAGACTCCTAGTAATGAGGAATACAGAGCCTTAATCAGCCATCTTCTTTAACTAGGCAAGGCTTCCAGTGGTGGGACTGGGACATCAACCTAACCACAACCCTTCAACCTACAATTTGTCCTTACTGCAAGATGTGTTGGGGTAAAGATGGTACAGAACTTATGGGCATGACCAACCGATGACTGGTTCAACTTGAGGCACATGCCAAGAGAGGGAGCCCATTCTTGACATTGCCTACATGGCCAAGAATAAGAGGCTGGATAGCCTAGTGACCTAGGATAGAACCAAACAAGACTGGCCAAAAAAAATTTAAAAAGTCAGTGAAATGATTCATAATGATATTCTGCTGTATTCATAGATGGATGACTAACCCAATTGTCATCAGAGAGGCTTCCTCCAACAACTGATGAGAGCAGGTGCAGAGACCTACAGCCAAGTATTAGGCAGAGCTTGAGGAACTCTGAAGAAAAGGAGGAGGAAGGAATGTAAGAGCCAGAGGGGTTGAGGACACCAAGTGAACGTGGCCCACAGAATCAACTAAACAGGGCTCATAGGGACTCCCAGAGACTGAAGTGACAATCATGGAGCCTGCATGAGTCTACACTAGATCCTCTGCATATATGTTGTGATCACATAGCTTGCTATTTTTGTGGGACTCCTAACAGGGGATATGGGTGTTGTCTCTGACTCTTTTGAGTACTCTTGGGACCCTTTTCCTCCTACTGGGTTGCCATGTCCAGCCTTGATATGAGAGTTTGTGCCTAGTCTTGTTGTATCTAGTTATGACATGTGCAATTGATGTTCCTAGGAGGCCTGTTCTTTTCTGAAGGGAAATGGAGGAGTGGATCTGGGGGAGAGGGGAAGTGGAGGGGGAACTTAGAGGAGTGGAGGGAAGGGAAACTGTGATCAAGATATAATGTATGAGGGAAGAATAAATTTAAAAAAAGAGTTCTTTGTGTATTTTCAATAAAAGTCCTTTATCAGCTCATACATAATCAATGCATGATAGACTTGAATCACCCCCATCACCCCCATCACCCTTTTCCCTTCCTCTGCAACCCTTCTTCCCCACATGCCCTGCTCTTCTCTCTTGTCTTTTCTCTGTGTGACTTGGTGAATTTAATTAGTGTTGTTTCATGAGTATGGGTGTTAGGCTGTTTACTGAAGTCTGGGCACCTGAATCAGGGGCTTCTCCACTGAAGGAAATGTCACTCCTTTCTCTAGCTACCATTAATTATCAATGGGGTGGGACAAAATTAATCATGTTTAAATCTAAAACACACTACAAAGCCTGATATCATCTGGATTTTTTTCTATGTTGTCTTTCAGATGTTTACCTTTTACATTCAGGACCTATTTTGAGCTAGATTTTGTGAAAATCATTCCTCCTCCCTCTCCATTCTCCTCCTGTTGTCCTCCTCCATCCCTTTCATACAAAGATAAAATCACATTGCATGTACATGTTGCTAACACATGGCATACATACAAATCTCTAATTTAAACCCATTTTCCTCTACAATTAAGATTCACTAATTTATAAAGGAAACAAAGTGTCCAACCTTCCACAAAAATAATTTTTCTGTTCTTGTACCAACACCACGCCATTGTGATTACTACAGCTCTGCAGTAAGCCTTGAAGTCAGGCAGCCAGACCTCTGCCTTTGCTCCTCTTCAGTGTTGTCTTGAAGTAACCTGTGTCATTGCCTTCCCATGTCAGCAGCAGAAACTGCAAGTCATTCTTTACAGAATAAACTAGGAAGGATTTGACTGTGATTGTACAGACCCTGTAGGCCAAGTTGGAAAGAATGGATATACTCACAGACTTGTCAATTCCTATTTGTGGATATGAACAATTCAAAAATTGTTTTCATGCATTTGGACTCCTTTGATTTATTTAACAATTTTGTAGTTTTCCTCACATAGACTTTGATACATATTTTATTATATTGATGCCTATAAAATTTTTGGTGCTTGCCATGCAGTGGTGGCACATGCCTTTAATCCCAGCACTAGGGTGGCAGAGGCAGGAGGATCTTTGTGAGTTCAAGGCCAGCCTGGTCCACAGAGCGAGATCCAGGAAAGGCTCAAAGATACACAGAGAAACCCTATCTCTAAAAAACCAGAGAGAGAGAGAGAGAGAGAGAGAGAGAGAGAGAGAGAGAGAGATATTTTGGTGCTTAATGAAAATAATAACTTTTTCTTAATTTCAATTGCAATTGTTCATTGGTATATAAAGCAGAAATTATCATTGTCTATTAATTTTGTATCCTGTGACCTTCCTATAGTTATTTATTATCTATGGATTTTTTGGCAATTTTCTACACAATTGCCATTTTATGCACAATCATGTAGTTGACAAAGGAAGCTTTATTTTCTTTCTAATTCTATTTGATTTCCTTGTTTTATGGCTTTAGCCATATGTTCCAGCATGATACTGAGAAGAACTGATAAGAGGGATATCAGTGCCTTATATGTAATTCTAGGAAGAACCTTCCAGTTTCTCATCAGCAAATATGATGTCAGACATGCTGACATTTCTGTGGACTCTTTAAAATTGAGTTGAAAAAGTTTGATGATTTTTTTATCTGTATTTCCTGAGAGGTTAATATTATGAATAGATACTGTATTTTGCCCAATAATTTTCCCTGTAGATTTGATCATGTGATTTTTTTCCTTCTCAACCAGTTGAATGGTGGATTATGATAATATATCCAACTTTGGCTACATGTTTCCAGGGATATCTATGAATATAACCAAATACAAAATGGTGAGCTTACTTGAAAATTCTGAGACTTTCTTGGAAACTTGTTTGTGTGAATCTGAATGAACTTCATAGAGAGTGACTAGTTAACCTCTGACCACTACATGTACCTGCATGAGTGAGCACACCCACATACACAGGTGTACACATATACACCCATGGACACAAACAATAGAAAAGTAGTTCTGGTCTTCACACCTTATATACCTTTCTGCTTCCTGCCATCACTTCCTGGGATTCAAGGCATGTGTCATCATGCCTGGTTGTTTCCAGTGTGGCTTTGAATTCAGAGATCCAGATGGATCTCTGCATCTTGAATGCTAGGATTAAAGGTATGTGTGCCACCATTTTCTGGCCTCTATGTCTATCTAGCAGCTATTCTGTTCTCTGACCCTAGGTAAGTTTATTAAGGTGCACGATATATTGGGGAACACAATATCACCACATTCAAGACCAACGTGGGCAAATTAGACTTCATCTCAAAGTGAAAATAAAAAGAGGTATGGGGAAATAGATCAGTAGTAGAGTGCTTGCTCAGCATATGACTCTAGGTTTGATCTTTAGTGATGTAAAAATGAAATAAAACAAAAGTCTGATTTGACTGGAGTTAATAAGGATGCAGCAGATCTCTTTTGGCTACTGTGTTAGTATGACTTTATCCGTTTTTTAAAAGTTTTATTTGTGTACTGCATTTAAAATTGACTGGTTATTTACAAATAGATTATATTTCTAATTGCTGTAGCAGCCTTTGTCTTTCAATTGAGATATCTAGACCATTCATGTTTAAAGTAATGATGTCCTTTGAATAATATCTACCATGTCAAGAGCCTTTGTGCACTCATTGCCCTTTGTTCTGTTTCTTTTCCTCTGTTTTTCCTTTCTCTGGTTTCATTAACCATTTCTCTCTTCTTTTAGTGTATCTATTGTGTCTCTTTTTAAGCTAGAGAGTGAAGCATGATCCTAATTAGTCTTATCAATGAAAACCCAGAGTCAGATGTTGAGGGTGAAAGCTGAAAGATCAGAGAAGCAGAGCAGCAGCCACTAGAGACTCTTACCTTTAAGAAGTCTCAGACCAAATGGGGGGGGATCCTGTCTACAAATCCTTAGACTGCATGGAGGCCATCCTGTCTCTATGAATTCTCAGACTAAAAGGGGGAATGAGATACTGTCTCCACCCACCTTATATACATGTCTCCACCTCCCTAGTGCTGGGATTAAAGATGTCAGCCTCCCATGTGCTGGGATCAAAGGTATGAGCCACCACCATCCATCTCTGTTTCTCTTTTAGACTGGTTCAATTTCATGTAGCCCAGGGTGGCCTTGAACTCCTGATCTTCTTACTTCCTTCTCTCAAGTGCTAGGTTAAAGGTATGTGCCACCACTGCCTGGCCTCTAAGTTAACTAGTGGCTAGTTCTGCCCTCTGATCTCCAGGCAAACTTTATTTGTCACAACACAAACAAAATATCATACAACACTTCCCCCTTTTTGTCTAAACAAAAAGCGAAGGTTTTAACTAACATAGAAAAACTGTATACAATAAGTACAACAACTATATACAAATATATAATGCAATAATTACACTAACAATGTCAAGTCCATTAGCATTTGGAAAATTAAAAAAAAAAATGCTCCATTATCTATCCAATCTTGATGAGTCCAAAGTGTTGTAGCTAATTCACTTTCTATCTTAACATGTGTTACCAACTCAAAATTATCATTTGGTGTTTCTCAATCTTATACACTTTACACCTCTTTTAGTGAGTTTCTTTTCTGAGTCTGGTAACAAGGAAAACTATAACTATTTAGTCTTCAACTCCATCAGAGATCTGATAAGGAAATAATATCGCCTGAGTAAACAGTAAAAGTATAGAGCAAATAACTTCCAAAAATAAGAAATGACAGAAACAGCTGGCTACCTGGAAAGTCATCCAAGGTTCCTCTGCAGTATTGGGGCATATATCTTTGGTTAGAATATCTGACAGACTTGTCTATGAAGTAGGATTTCTGAAGGGCTGTCCCACCTCATCTTGGAAAAGTTCTGCAGTCACTTTCCTTTCTGTCCTGCTTGTCTCATTTGGACAGCATACTGTCACAAGGCAAGGCAAGAACATTTTCTTGCCCAGTGGCTAACTTTTGCCACAAAGAAAGTAAATTCCATATGGAGTTTCTTCAATGCCCATCATCTTCTCTAATGTAGATTGGTGTTGCCAGGAGAAGACATGTCTCATTGTCATGAAAAAGAACTTATGTTATTAAATCACCTTCAATGTCATGTTCTATAGATCTCTGAAGTTTTTGAAGACCACCTGTCTATCTAAAATATATCTCTGTTTGACCTTGAAAACATACCTAACCAGTCTACAAGTTTGATTGTAATAGGTGACTAACTACTAATCTGCATTTCTTTATTATCCTAAATAGTTTGTAATAGTAACTTTCAAGGACTAGAAGTTTACATTACATTGTTAGATGAGCTGTATAGGTACAACACCTTGAACAAGAGTAGAAATGTATGTTCTAATCAAAATAATCTTACATTTGTATCAATATAAAAAATCCATATCAATGCAAAATATTTAAAACTAGTACTTGCTTTTTTGTTTAAAAGTAGATGTAATAATCTACCTTTTTTTTCCTATTAATTCTATAACATACATACATTACAACAAAAGTGACTTCAAATTTGTTTCAAAATACAAAAATCCAAGTCAATGTAGAAAACTAGTAAGTTTAAACCTAGTAGTTGCATTTTTGGTGTAAAAGTAGATTAAATAGTCTACCTTTTTAATCCTATGTCTCTATCCCCTCTTCTTTCTTTTTAGAATGTGATCCCTAAATCTAATCTCTTTTGTTCATCTTTTTTTCCTGACCATTGCCAATAAAAATTTGTAATCAAATCCTCAAACAATGACAAATATCCATAACCCACTAAAGGACCAAACTCTGCCCACCCTACTTCTTGGGTGAGGGCATTGTGTTCTTTAAAATTACTTCTTGCTGTCTATGGGTGATGACATCTTTAAGGGACACTAAAAAAAAAAAAAAGTTGGGCTAATGGTCAAGTCCTAGGAAAGCTGGCTCTATCATTTGTTGTCCAGTCTCTGTGTGACGGGAAAACACAGGGCTTGTCTCAAGTCCTATACAGAGTAGTCTATGAAGCTGGATCATCTCAGCTAGTCACCTTGAAATTGTCCTGAGCAGTTTTTAGTCTAAAGCCAATCTTTCAGAGGTGTTTGTCAGCTTAGTGATGTTACCATAGTCCAGGTGGAATCATGATTGTAGAGGTCCATCATCTTTTTGGAGACCTCAGAGATCACATAAGGTCAAATTATTCTTTTTCTTGGTAATTTTTTCCATGCGGTTCTCTGTTCTTCTTTGGATGTTTATTTGTCTGAAAGTGTTTAAATTCCTCAAGATGTTTGTTTTTGTTTCCCTGGAAAGACAAAAGCAAAACCCTAACTTGGGGAGTTTCCCTTTGGGCTGCAACAGAAAGATCCCAGCCTTGCTCAGAGAATTTGGGGGAAAAAGAAAGAAAAACCCAGAAATACTGGGTACAGCTCCAGCATGTGCTGGTGGCTACAAAGTGGCTTTTTCATGAATTTGTACCCCAAAAGTTGGACACCAGATGAAGTATGATCTTAATTAGTCTTAACAATAAAAATCAAGAGTCAGATATCAAGGGTGAAAGCTAAAAGATCAGAGAAGCAGAGCAGCCATCCACTAGAAAATTTTTACCTCTAAGAAATTTCAGACCGAATGGGGGGATTCTCCTCAGACTGAAATGGGCGCTATCCTGTCTCTACAAATCCTCAGACTGAATGAGGACTGAGATCCTGTCTCCATCTACCTAATCTTCCTGTCTCTACCTCCCTAGTGCTGGGATTAAATGCATGAGCCTCCTATGTACTGAGATCAAAGACTTGAGCCACCACTGCCGAGTTCTGTTTCTCTTTTAGACTGGTTCAATCTTGTGCAGCCCAGGGTGGCCTTGAACTGATCTTCCTGCTTCCTTCTCCCAAGTGCTGGGTTAAAGGTATGTGCCACTACTCCCTAGCCTCTATGTTAGCTAGTGGCTAGCTCTGCTCTCTGATCTCCAGACAAGCTTTATTAAGAAAACAAACAAAATATCATACAACAAGAGAATACCATACATCTACAGTCAATGAAAGTAAGCTGTAATTTTTCTTTTTTCTTAATTATTAATTTAGTAGCATGGAAATTTGATATTTATATAAAGTAAATAATGACTAAATCTAAGTGTTAATATTTATACCCCTTAAACACTTCAGACATCAAGCAATGAAATAAGTATATACTTTTTTTGAGGTCAGGTGTGGTATTAATACATGTATATAATATGCACTAATCAAATCATAGTAACTAACATTGTTATCTCTTTACTGATACTTGGTATTTGGCTACTTCAAGCTACTCTTCTCTTCAAATCATTCATATACTATATGATAGGTCATTATGAACAACAGCAGCTTTATTGTGTTATAGAGTTATAAACCTTAGTATTCTAGCCTAATGTTTAACCATGCAAATGTAAACCACAGTGAGCTATTGTCTGGCCCTAGTTAGAATGGCTACCATTAAAAAAACAAAGACTAGTGCATATGACTTCCCTTCAACTCGCATCTCCATCAGTATCATCATTTTTGTCTGCAATTAGTTCAGACACAATTGAGTACAGCACAGAAATTCCTTAAATACATGGAAAATAGACCTTCTGTGTGATCCAGTCAAGCATATAACCTAAGATGGTACCCACACATCAAAGACACATGCTTACTCATTTCTATTACTACACTGCTCTCTAGAGCTATGATACAGAATCAACCTGCAGGCCCACCACAGGACCAATGGATAAAGAGAATGTAGTACATGCACACAGTGGAGCACATCTGGAACTCTACTCAGCCATAAAAGAAAAAAAAACAACATTTTGTCAATTTATACAATATAGAGGGGACTGGAGATCAGTATGTTAAGTGAAATAAACAGAGAAAGACAAATTTCACATGTTAAGTGGAATCTAAAAATGTGAATTTTAATAATTAATAGAATATAAGAGGTCACATACAATGGCAGGAAGCAGTGCCTCCTTTGGTCCTTATAGTCCAAGGTCATGGGCAGAGCAAATATTACTGCATTTCCCCTTTTTGTCTAAATAAGAAGGTTCTAATCGTAATGCAAACCTTATACAAAAAGAATTATTATCAATTATTGTCCAGGAAAAATAAGATAAACAAAAATGGAACTACAACCAACAAGAATAACATTAAACAAGAAAGACATGCTGAATGTCCAGAAATGTCCAGATCATGGGTAAATGGCAAATTACCGAGATTACTCTAATAGCTGTCCTGTCTTGAAGATTCTAACACTAGTACTAATATTTTCTAAAATTTCTAAAACACAAGAAGACTGTAACTCTAACTATCTAGTCTTCAACTCCATCAAAGACCTGAGAAGGAACATAATAATATCTGAGAAAATGGAAAATGCAAGCAGGTAATATCCAAAATTCTTGCAAGAATAGACAGAGACAGCTGGCAGCCTGGAGAGTCACCTAAAGTTTCTCAGCATCACTGGGGCATCCAATTTAGCTATAGGCCTAGAATATCTGACAGACCATTTTCAGACCGTCTTACCTTGTCTTGGCAAGATTCAGCAGTCTCTTTTCCTTGTGTCCTGCTCATCCTGAAAGGACAGCATTCATACTGTTAGCAGTCAAGGCAAGGGCAGTTCTTTGCCTAGCAGGCCAATTTGTGCCAAGAAGAAGACATGCTTTCAAATGGAAATGTCTTAGAAGCCCAACATTCTCTCAGGATCAGATTGGTGCTGCCAGGAGCAATCGTGTCTCACATCAACAGAATTCTAAGTTATCAAAACATTTAAATGCCATATTCTCTAGGTCTATGAAGTATCTGAAGATTAACTATCCATCTGGCACATAGTAAATTTGGCTAATACCCTAAAAGTGGACAAGGACGTAAATAGTCCAGGAGAATTATCAGCTGAGGCTGAGAAGGAATTGGCTCTAGTAGAAAATAAAATATGAAAAGCACATGTGAATTGTGTGAATCCAGAACCTAACTGCATTCTAGTCGTATTACCTACCCTCTAAACACTCCTCCACAGGGATTGGATGCAGAGGGAAGATATTATATTGGAATGGATATTTCTACCACATAAACCAAGTATGACTTATGTAGAAAAGATCTCTGATTTGATTCTAAAAGGAAAATTAAGACTTTGTCAGTTGACAGGAACGGAGCCAGCAAAAATTGTAGTACCTTTAACTAATGAGGAAATTTCCTCATTATGGAAAGATAATGAATACTGGCAAAGAGCCTGCAGTAACTTTTTGGGAGAGATTAACAACTGTTATCTCAAAAGCAAGAGAATTCCCATTGTTGGTGGGAATGCAATCTTGTACAACCACTGTGGAAATCAGTATGGCAGTTTCTCAGAAAATTGGGAATTAATCTACCTCAAGACCCAGCTGTACCATTTTTGGGCATATACACAAAGATACATGCTCAACTATGTTCATAGCAGCACTATTTGTAATAGCCAGAACCTGGAAACAACCTAGATGCCTGTCAACTGAAGAATAGATTAAGAAAATGTGGTACATATACACTATGGAGTACTACTCAGCAGAGAAAAACAACGACAGCAGGCAAATGGATAGAACTAGAAAATATCATCCTGAGTGAGGTAACCCAAACTCAGAAGGACAAACATGGTATGCACTCACTCATAAGTGGATACTAGATATAAAGCAAAGAACAATCATATTTAACCCACAGAACCAGGGAGGCTATATAGCAGGGGGTAACCTAGGATGACTGTGGCTTATAATAAGTTTTGGTTTTATTCAATTATTTGGCAAGCCTCAGTGAAACACTTCACTATTAGGATAAGAATTTGTACTATATCAAGCTGATAATAGAAAAAATAAATAAATAAAAATGAAAAAAAAAAGCAAGAGAAAGAATTCATAAAGAGAACTGAATGGATCCTTCTTCACATTGTATGGCTAAAACGATCTCTGGAGGCCCCACATTCCATACTGATGCAAATAAATCAGGAAAGGAGGGATATAAATCAGGAGATTTAAGTAAAGTGGTTCAAAGCCCCAACATATCTATACAAAAGTCATAACTATATGCCATACTTCTGGTACCAATGGACTTTATGGAACCTCTTAATATAGTTACTGACTCTCAATATGCAGAGAGTTGTTTTACATATTGAAACTGCTGAATTTGTTCCTGATAATACAGAATTAACTTCACTATTTATACAATTACAAGACATCATCAGAAATAGAGAACATCACATATATATCACATCAGGTCCCATACAGGTCCTCTAGAACAAGGTAATGCTGATATTGATCAGTTTATTAATAGGTAATGTGATAGAAGCCTCAGAATTTCATAAGAGATCCCATGTAAATAGCAAGAGTTTGGGGAAGGATTTCTCCATCACTTGGCAACAAGCCAAGGAAATTGTAAAAAAATAAAAATATCCTCCTTGTTCTTTCTGTAATCAAACTCTGTTAGCTGCAGGGAGCAACCCAAACGGTATACAAAGAAATGAAATTTGGCAGATGGATGTGTTTCATTCACAGAATTCAGGAGATTTCAATATATACACCATATCGTTGACACCTATTTAGGATTTCAATGGGAAACTCCAATGAGTTCTGAAAAGGCTGACTCTGTGATTACACACCTATTAGAAGTTATGACCATCATGAGAATACCAGTACAAATTAAGACTTACAATGCTCCAGCATATGTCTCCAATAAAATGAGACAGTTTTTTGCTTATTACAATAAAAAGCATGTTACAGGAACACCACACAACTCCACAGGCCAAGAAGCCATAGAAAGATCCAATCGAACTTTAAAGGATATGCTAAATAAACAGCAACAGGTAACAATGACTCCTAGAAATAAATTACACAATGCTTTATTAACCTTGAATTTTCTCAATTCTGATGAGAAAGGAGGGGATGCCAGCCACCGCAAAAGGAGCAATAAGATGCTAGCAGACTGGTAATGCCATGGCCACATGGCAACATATTAAATTAAGTTGAAAGAGCTAGCAAATATAAGCTGACCCATAGGACATACAAATTGTAAGTAATATAAGCCTCTATGTGTTTACTTGGGTCTGAGTGGCACAGGACCTGGCAGAACATAGAAAAAACTTCCAGCTACAATAGAATGGTTAACATAGACTGGGAAGGAAAGGGAGAGCAAAGGATTGGAGGTGCAATCAGGGCTTGAGTTGCAATTGTAGGGGATAAGAAGCCTGTAGCATATGCTTCATTAGCAACTTAGTAGGACTATGACAGCTAGAGACCCTCATCCTATATTGCATAATATTGAAGGAAAAAGATTTAAGGCTTTTCCTTATAAAAGTGATCAATGTTTGGGAGACAGATACACTAGCTTGATTTAGAGTATGTTCATGTGTTAAAACACCCCAGCCCATCAGTAGGCCTGATTTTAGTATTTTTAGGTATTAGGTAAAAATGAATTTCATTCTTTAAAAATACTACCATTTAGACAGGTGGTGATGGCTGGCACACGCCCTTAATCCCAGCACTCGGGAGGTAGAGGCAGGTGGATCTATGTGAGTTTGAGGCTAGCCTGGTCTACAGAGTGAGTTCCAGGACAGCCAGTGCTGTTACCCAGAGAAACCCACTCTTGAAAAACCAAAACCAAAACAAACAAACAGAAACCAAAAAACAAAGCCTTATCATTTAAAGTATTTTAAATATGTCTCTCAGGATTGCATTACGATGTTGTGAAATGGCTGTTAGTGTCTCTCCCAGGACACTCACCCACTATCCATTCTCAGTGAAGCCCTTTCTTGCCTTTTCCAGTCTAACCACTAACCCGATTTTTCTGTCTTTGTGGTTTTTCCTATCCTGGGTATTTCATGCAACCTGTCATCTTAAGAAAACAAAGAAATGATGCAGTCTGGTTTCTTGCGTGGGCTCTGCTTTCCTTCCTGTTGCCCTGGTAAAATACTTGGACTGAAAGCTACTTGGAGGAAGAATGGGTGTGTTTTAGCTTGTAGGTGTCTGTCCATCATTGAGGAAAGGCCAGGACAAGAGGATCAAGCAGGACTTTGGAGCAAACTCCATATGTTTACAGATTTCTAATACAGCTCTGAACAACTTACCCAGGAGATGTTGCCTCCCACAATGAGCAGGGCTTTCCTACATCAATTAATAATCAAGATGAGCCCCCCACACATGCCCATAGGTTAATCTGATTAAGCAATTCCTCAGTTGAGACCTCCTTCCCAGGTGACTCAAGGCTGTGTCCAAATGGCTGTTAAAGTGACTAGGACAGTATGTAAATTTAACTCACATTATACCTCAAGTGTTTTTCCACATCATGTTTGAATCCTTCATAGTAAAGTTGCCTGTTTTTCTATTGGGAAAACATCAGAGTGAAGGTACTGATTTCCTTCTCAGAGGTTGTTGCAAAATTATTTTGTTATTCCATTGGTTTTAGCATTAAAATATGGTAGGGGACATCTTTATGCATGTGGCTTCTCTCAAAGGTGTCATTATTTTCTTGGGTCTATGTGCAAAACTTGCATGAAGACACACACAATGATAATAATCTTTAGAAGAGTTACATTAATTTTCCACTTTACTGACCATACATTAGCCACTTGTGTGATGAAGATGATGTTATGAACAGTGAATATATATAGAAGTGCATATGCATGTGGATATAATATATGTATACATATATTATATACATAATGTAATATCTTAGAGGTGCCTTTGCTTGTGACATTTGACTTTGTAAAATACGAAGATGTTTTCAGTTCTTCCATTCTTTCACTCACAGCAGAGTGATTTTTCCCAGGGAAAACCCCTCGTATACCAAGCCAGATAACATTTCCAATTTATCGCTCCTGTGAAAGTGGCTGCAGGATAAGAACAAATACAGTCTGTGTTCAATCTATTCAATTAGAACAGAACAAGAAATTTATTTCAGCACATACAAATCAGCAAATCCCATCCTGGTTGAATCCCATTTAGCATTTATGTAGGCTTAATTAAATCACCAATGGGGTTTCTTACAAGGAGAGTGGCCTTCAGGAAATATGCTTGCTAAATACTTCCCAGCAAGGCCTGTGGGGAGTAAACAAGGAGGCTTGCTTGCAGAGTTCCTAATATCCCCTTCAAGTTTCAGATCTCTCTGACTATGAGCTGGCAAGAGCTGGCAAACAGATGAGGAGCTGCTGAGGGGCGGGGCAGGCTAGCAGGGCAGGGAAAGACTGGCAGGGAAGGGCATTGTACTATTTGGTTCATGGATTCTGACTCTCTGGGCTATCGGTCCACATATGTTCAGGAGCAAGCGTCTCTTCTCACATAGGGCAGACATTTTCCTTGCAAGTACCCTGAACCTCATGAACATAGAAAAACAGCCAGAGGGGAGAAAAATGAGACATTGTTGGCTATCCTTTTGAAAATCAACGGCTTGCTCAGTGTTCCTTCTCTGGCTGGCTCTCCAAGCCCATTTTCCAAATTCCCCCCCCCCCCCCCCCTACCCTGCTCTTGATCTCCCTCCTCTCCTTTCTGCCTCCCTTTCCCTCTCTTCCTCTAGCTCCTCCCTCCCCCTCTTCTCCCCTCTCCCTCTCTTTTTCCCTCTCTCATTCTCTCACTCCTCACTTTCGCACCCTCCCCTTTTCTTCCCCTCTCTCCCCTATTTCCCTGTCCTCACCCCCAGCTCCTCCCATGTCCTACTACCCAAGCCAGCATGGAAGTTTGCTAAGAACTCAGGCTGTTTATGGCCTGGGAATTCCTGTGCCATGAACTGAGCATCTCTCTCCTGCTGAGCCAGGCTTTGCCTGTGTCATTGCATTTGATCACATTCAAGGAGAATATGGATTGGATGGGAACACGGGAACTAAATCTATTTCCTACCACTTGGCTTATGAGTTTGACATCTTCCAAGGATCACTGTTTGAGGTTGGCTTTCCTAGAAGAACTTGTCAGCTGCTGTGAAGAGTACCAGTAGTAGGCAATGCTAAGGTCTCCAGCTAACATCCCACTTCTGCATTTTACAGTCTTTAGAAAAATCTTCCAACTGTTAGTCCCACGGTACCTTCTAGCAGATTAAGAAATGGCAGAAAAGAGTAGTTTTAAAAATTGTAAACTGAGGATCAAACCCAGAGCCTTGAATGTGCTAGGCAAGTGCCCTACCGATAAGCCATGTCTCTAGTCCCATGCTCTTCTTTTGTGTTTTTAAATTTTGAGACAAGGCCTGGATTGTTCAGGTGAGCCTTGACCTGACTTTACCCAGGAAGGCCTTGAATTTGTGGTCTTCCTGCTTCAGCCTCCTAAGCAGCTGAAACCATAGGCATGTGTCACTGCACCTGGCTGAAATCTTACTTCTCAAGACGTTATCCTTGTTTGTTTTGCCTTTGAACTCCTGGTTCAAGAATGATGAAGTCTGTTCCAGGGACTACTAAAAATAAGTCCCTTCCCATAAAATCTGGAAGGACCTTGAAACCAACTGGTTCATGTCTCTCTATTTAGAGCTGAGGAACATGGGAGGGGAGTCAAGATCCACAGAGCTGGAGCTGCTATGGGGTCATGTTACCCTCATGTCCCTACTTCTTCCAGGAGAGCAAGGTCATTTATCCTCTCTTTGAAAGACAAGAGATGGCATTTCTCCAGGCTGATGAGTTCAGACTCCAGTGATGCTTATTCATAAAGATGCCTCTGCAGACCTCAGGTGGTGGGGATGCAGCAGGTTAATAGCCTCTTTGAATAAGAAGATGTGTGAATTGGGAAGCAGCTGAGTGTAATAGAAAAATAAAATTGAAAGTTGCAGGCTAGAGTTGGGGTTCAGGGTCTCGCACTTGCCACTTGTTTGATCTTGGGGGATCATCAGCTTGTATCATCAGCCTGTGTGGTCCACCTCTTCATTTCATGCCCGAGGCAGAAAGCCACATGTACATTCCAGCAGAATTCTGGCATTTAAAGCCAGTTTTCAAGGCTCTAAGATTGGTTTACAACAGTTTCATGCATACATGCACTGTATTGCGACTATGTTTGCTATTACCATGCAGTATCTCTCTTCCTTTCCTTCTGAACCCTTCCTTCATCATAAATGGTCCTCTAGTGACTATACCTTACAAGAAAATGGTATCCCCTTCTACAGCACCACACAGTCAAGTGTTGTGTGATACATTCTTAGTGTTCTAACAAATAAAGCTTGTCTGGAGATCAGAGGGCAGAGCTAGCCACTAGTTAACCATAGAGGCCAGGCAGTGGTGGCACACATCTTTAATCCCAACACTTAAGAGGAGAAAGCAGGAAGATCAGAGTTGAAGGCTACCCTGAGTTACAGGAGACTGAATCAGTCTAAAAAAAAAAGAAATGGAGCCAGGCAGTGGTGGTGCACTCCTTTAATCCCAGCACTAGGGAGGTGGACACAGGAATGTAAGGTGGGTGGAGACAGAATCTAGAGTGCCCAGTTGGTCAGAGGATTCATAGAGGTAAGAAGTCGTTGTGTCTGCTCCTTTCCTCTTTTGATCTTTCAGCTTTCACCCTCGATATCTGGCTCTAGGTTTTTTTTTTTTTTTTCTTACTAAAAATTTTTTTTATTCATTTCACATACCAATCAAAGATCCCTCTTTTCCTTCCTCCTGCCCCCTGCAGCTAGCCCACCACCCATTCCCTACTACAAGAAGGTAAGGTCTCCCACAGGGAGGTACACTCAGTAGGGGCAGGTCCAAGCTCCTCCCCCTGCCTCAAGGCGTTGTGAGGTATCCCACCATTGGCAAAAAAGCCAGCTCATGCACCAGGTATTGACCCTGATCCCACTGCCGGTGGCCCCTCAAGCAGATCAAGCTTGAGGTGTTTAGCTGTGAATCCCTGCATCCGCTCCCATCAGTCGCTGGAGAAAGGCTCCATGATGACAACTAGGGCATTAACCAGTCTGACCACCAGATCAAGCCAGTTCAGGTACCCTTTCCACCACTGCCAGCAGTCCAAGCTGGGGTCATCCTTGGGGAACCCTGGGAACCTCCCCAGCACCCAGCCTCTCCCCATCCCCATGATGTCTCCTTCCACCAAGGCATCCCTCTCACCACTCTCCCACTCCATCCCTGTTACAGCTAGACCATCCCGTCCCTCCATGCTCTCATCCTCCATTTCCCATGTCCCATGACCCACCCCTCAACCCCAGTCCACTCATGGAGATCTCATCCATTTCTCGTTCCCAGGACAATCCATGCGTCCCTCATTGGATCCTCCTTGTTAGTTAGCTTCTCTGGAGCTATGAGTTGTAGTCTGGTTATCCTTTGCTTTACATCTAGTATCCTCTTATGAGTGAGCACGTACCATGTTTAAGACTAATTGGGATCATGCTTTAAGACTAATTGGGATCATGCTTCAGTCAAGAGCTCTAGGAAGGAAGGAATGGGGTCCTGAGGGTACCTCCTGTATCCATGACAGAATGTTAAAAGGGCTCCATCTTGTGCAAAGTCCTTTGTATTTCCATTAGTCTTTTGTGTTTGTGATTAAAATTTCTGGGCCATATCTGATGGCAGCATTTCATGGCAGGCCTCCTATAGTCAATCACTCTGCCCCCTCTTCTTGGAAGGCTGAGAACTTCTTGTTCTCCCTTCAACTCTACACAGCTCAGAGTACTCTGAGAGAGTCTCAACTGAGGAATTGCTTTTATCAGATTGGCCTGTGAGCATGTCTATGGGGTGGAGCATTTTCTTGATTACTAGTTGATAAAGTAGGGTCCAGCCCATGTGAGTGGTACCATGCCTGGGCACGTAGGCTTGGGCTGTATAAGGAAGGAAGCTGACTGAAAGTCTGGGGATAATCCAGGAAGCAGTATTCCACCATGGTCTCTGCTTCAGTTTCCCCGTGAACTCCTGCCCTGACTCCTTTCATGATGGATTCTGGCCTGGAAGTATAAGCCAAACACACTTTCCTCCTCCACGATGTTTTGGGTCACGGTGTTTATCATAGGAACAGAGATCAAACACTAGAACACTCACCAAACATTTTTTAAAATAAGTCACCGAATAATTACCACCACATTCTCTGCTATGAGAGTGCAAGTCTTTTAATTTCATGCTATGTCTGGGGTTCTAGAAAATAATGACACTGCTGAGTCCCACTTTTATCATTCAGGTGTGGAACCTGTTCCAGGCTCTTGAGAAGACTACATGAGAGAAAGCTGACCTTGCATGTGCACTTGGTAGATGCTCAGCAAACATTCTCATCTGTACAATGTTCTTTGTATAGTCACTATTAGATAATAGATTTCCAGCCAACATTGGACCACACACACCACAGGAATCTCATAAAATGTATCTCCCACTGAAGCTGTAGTAGTCTTAAGTCAGTATAAATCTACTCTGTGTTGTTGTCAAACTAAGGAAATCACCTAATAAATACTTCCTGTACATATGGGAAGAGGTGACACAAGGTAAGCGATCAGAGGAAGGAGCCTCAATTGAGGAAATGCCTTGATGAGACCCAGCTGTAAGACATTTTCTCATTAAGTGATCAACAGTGGAGGGCTCAGTCCATGGTGAGTGGTGCCATCCCTGGGCTGCTGATCCTGGGTTCTATAAGAAGGCAAGCTGAGCAAGTCATGGGAAGCAAGCCAGTAAGCAGCACCCCTCCATGGCCTCTGCATCAGCTCTTCTTCCAGGATCCTGCCCTGTTTGAGTTCTGTCCTGACTTCCTTCAGCAATGAACAGCAATGTGGTAGTATAAGGTGAGTAAACCCTTTCCTCCCAACTTGCTTTTTGGTTATGGTGTTTTGTCACAATAGAACCCATAACTAAGACAGCGACAAAGACCACAGAGAAGCAGTTCAAAAGGAATTGAACATTCCCCCCTGAATATCACATTTGAGGGACGATTCTGAATTGTACATGTGTTGAGAAACCTGCTTCTACCATCTTAGAAATGTATCCAAGGTAAGCAAGTCAGGAAGCCAATGTGTCTCCTTGCTCTGCGTTCTCCATCCTTCCCTTCCTCTTCCCTTTGTAGCAGGAATCTTAAAATGTCTTATTAATGAAATCAAACCTGAAGCCAGATATTGGGGTGAATGCTGGAAGATCAGAGAATCAGAACAAGCCACAGCTTCCTCGCCTCACCAGTTCCTCAGCTGATCCTGTTTCCTCAGACTGGAAGCCTCTGAGTCCTCATCCAGAATGCATCTCAGCTGAACTGCTGCTCCAAAGCCTAAAAGTTTAACCAGCCTAGTTCCTGGTTTTCACACCTTATATACCTTTCTGCTTTCTGCCCTCACTTCCTGGGATCAAAGGCTCACTTTCTGGGATTAAAGGCGTGTGTCACCATGCCTGGCTGTTTCTAATGTGGCCTTGAACTCACAGAGATCCCAGGATTTTTGCCTCTGGAATGCTAGGATTAAAGGTGTGTGTGCCACCATTTTCTAGCCTCTGTATCTAGTGGCTGTTCTGTTCTCTGACCCCAGATAAGTTTATTAGGGTACACAATATTTTGGGGAACACAATACCACCACATCTCTTCCTCCATCAGATGGCAAATCTCATTTTCAGTGTTCACTCTGGATTACTACATTCCAGATTGGCTGCCCCGGCAAAGCGATCTGCCAGGTGAGCGTTGAACATGGTGAGAAGTTTTATCATTTTCCATTTGGCAGACAGATAGCAGCTACCTCATCTCCTTTTCAATTAATTCACTTACTTACCCCAGGTATAGTGTGGTGCTGAGTGTGTAATTACACTCTCTGTGAGTGTGGTGTTCCTTCATGTATGTGTGTTGGAATGAGTATGTGTGTGTGTGTGTGTGTGTGTGTGTGTGTGTGTGTGTGTGTAAGCCTGATACTTCATATCTTTCTCTATCACTTTCTTTTTTTCATTTATGAAGGCAGGATCTTTGGCTAAACCAAGAGAGCCCTGAATCCAACTAGCCTAGCTAATCAGCTTGTCCCAGGGAAGCCCTCTCCTGAGTGTTGGGATTATAGGTGAGGTGTGAAATCTACCAGCTCTTATGTGGATGGTGGGGTCCAAACTCCAGTCCTCACCAGAGGAGGGGATCACAGTAAAGTGGTTTATCAACTGAGCCGTCTCTCCAAACCTCCATTTCACTCTTTCTTTCTTTGGTTCCTTGTCACCTAAGTAGCTAAATCCTCTGTTCATGCTCCCAGCTCCTCCTCTTCTTATCCTGTCTGATTCATGTGTTGGAGGCTGATATCTCAACTTCTGAGCCAGCCTCTACGGTGAACTGTGATGTCACAGCCAGAATGTATTAATGTCTTTATAGAAAAATCACCCACCAGAAGAAAGTTGGAGAAGGAAGGGAGAGAGAGAGACATAGATGGAGAGAGACAGAGACAGAGAGACAGAGACTCTGGGGTGAGGGGAAAGGCTGCTGTTGTTGTAGCATTATTTATTAATTTGAATTTTGTACACTAAGTGATTTTAAATGTATTACCCTCAGTTTTCTCTAGCTGTATGATGCAAGTGTCATAACTCCCATTTAACAGATCTAGAAACTAAGACCCACAAAAATAGCAATAGCTGGCTCAAGCTTTTATATCTAGCCACTGGTAAATTAAGAATTTAAACTTTTTCTGAAAAAAAAATAATTTTTTTCAATGATGAGCTATCTCTCAGATGTTCTTGGGAATGGGAATAAAGATTATCCTCCAGAAATGGAGAAAATGTCAGAAGCAGAGCCACAGTTGGTGGAGACAGAGAAGGGTGTCTGGCTGAACCCTTGTGGTTAGAGCAAGAGCCACAACTCAGCTTGTCTGAAAACCTTTGAGAAAAGAAGCTACAAAGAGTGGTTACTAAGGCATGAGCCTAACTCCAGCAGTCTGAGTCCCCAAGCTTGAGGGGCAGCTAGGACCACCTGGGGACCCGGCACTGAGAGTGGAGGATCACTGTCTAGCCCTGGGTGAGGAAAGAGAATAGGCCCTGGGAAGAAGCGGCAGCCTGCACTCTGGACAGCAAGATGGAAGAGGACTCCTGGTCAATTAGTTAGAACCTGGGAGCTTGGACTCCACAAGTTTCAGGATCATTTGTGTTCTGAGAACAAATGAATCAGAGATGTTCTCCATTCTAGAGCAGACAGCCCACAGCCTACTGGCAGAAGCAACAGAAACACTTGCTCAGTGCTTCTTGGGGGAAGCACAAGAGGGTGTTATCCACCTGAAGGCAGGGCCACTGACTCACTTATATGATAGAATCTGGGAAGACGGCATGTGGGACAAAGTACTTCAGTTAGGGGAACAAAAGAAAGATAATTCTAAGGAGCAGTAAGTCCCCAGGCTTAGACCAAGGCAGAAAGAAATCAGTTAGGTCGCACAATGTGGGGTGGAGTGCAGAGATCACAGGGAGAAACGAGTCTGGAAAGACTAGCAGAGGAAAAAGTTTTAAATCCCAACAAGTTCAAGAAATTATAAAGATCAAAAGAGTGCTGGATATCTGCCTGTTATTTATAAAATGAAAGAGACCAGAGATGATAGAACACACCTGTGATCTCAGCACCTGGGAGGCCTTGCAGGTGGGTCAGTGAACAACAGCTGGAGTTATGTAGAAATTCACATAGGGCAGAAGGAAAAACAGAGGGATAAACACTGTCCACACCAGAGCTAAAGGATACCTCTTAGGAAGATAGGCACATTCCAGGGTTCCAGATCTCACCCTTCCACAGACTGGTAGGTGAGCATTAGACATTGTATTTCAATTTGAGACTTTTATGCATGAAAGAGTTGTGATAACTTGTCTATAAACAACCCCAACTTCTTAAAGGAGAGACTGAAGAGAAATGAACAAACTGGCCATCCCATCAGGATGGTGCCTTGAAATGCAACAGTATGCAGGACAGAGGATCTTACAGAAAACAGATTGGGGGTATATTGGTCAAGGCTCTCCAGAATAATGGAATGAAGTGTGTGTGTGTGTGTGTGTGTGTGTGTGTGTGTGTGTGTGTGTGTGTGTGTGTGTGTGTGTGTGAGAGAGAGAGAGAGAGAGAGAGAGAGAGAGAGAGAGAGAGAGAGAGAGAGAGAACCAACCCACATAACTGAAGGCTGAAAGTTATAAGCCCTGTAGGGATGCTCAGCCAGTTGAAGACTTAGAAGGAAAGCTTTAGTTTGACTCTGAAGGCAGTATGTTGGCTGAGCTACTTTCTCCTAGGAAGGTGGTCCTTATTTTAATAAGGTCTTTAACTGATTGATTGAGGACCATGCACTTGGTGAAAGTAATCTGCTTTATTTGTTTTAGATGTTAATCTCACTCAAAAATCCCTTCACAGGAACATCTAGATTATTCTTCATCTAAATATCTATGAACAGAGGCTCAGCCCAGTTGACATAGCAACTTATCACCACTAGAGTGAATCTTTCAAGCATGTTGATAACAAAAGTCTATAAGAATGAATATCTTTAAAGACAACAACATAGTATATAGCCTTTGGGTCAAAATTGTGCTCATCACATGTTTTGTTAATAAAGTTTCATTGGAACAGAGCATGTTCATTCATGTGTTGTCAATGGATGATGCCATTCTGCATGGAATGCTGAGCAGCTGAAACAAATAATGTATGGCCACAGAGCCTCAGAAAGTTTGTGGAAAAGCATGCTGACTCCTTATGAATTCAGTTATATACAACTGTCACCTTTCAAGTGTGACTTGTTGACATGGATGGAAGAGGAACTGTGGATTAGAAAGGGCTCCATCATGTTCCAATTTTAGAAAACAAGCCAGGAGGATAAGTCCTATAGAAAAATATAAAAAGAGGCAGTTACTGAAATTTGAGAAACTGGAAGAATGTGCCATCACACCTCTGGTCAGATTGAATTTTTTTTTTTTCATAAAGCAAGCAGTGCCAATTATCTTGAAATCCGATGAGATGGGTATCCCAAGTCCTCATAAAATCTGAGATTTAGTGGAGGAAAGCAATGATGACTCCAAGGTATCAAGGTTGTAGGAAAAATAGAAAAAACATTGTGCATGAATAAGTTGGTCTATTAGGATTAGACAGAGTTCTCAAGTTTTGCTGTGAAGTGGAGCAACGAATGAGATGTTGGCTAGGGATACATGGAGTTTGGTGGTAGCACACTCTTCAAACATGCATGAAGCCCCAGGCTTACTCGTCAGAATGGAAGCAAGCAGATGAGTAATCAGGGAGGGTTGGAGAAATGATAAATGATAGATATGTGATAGATAAATACATAGAAGTTGTTCCCATCTTTATGAAACTCAAATTTTACAGTGTTAATTCATTTTATTTTGACTCATACATCTCTTATGTTATCTTATTTTTAATAAATCTATCTATTTATCTATCATCTTTCTATTTATATGTTTGTGTGTGTTTATATATGGGGGAAATGCTTGCCAAGGTATAAGGAAAATGTAGAGGTCAGAGAAAAACGTTCAGGGGTCAGTTTTCTCTCCAAGTGAGAGGAAGAGAAAGCAAGGTAGATAAAAGTAATGAAAAAGGAAATAAAGGAAAATGAAAAAAAAGAGAGGGGAAGGAGGGAGAGGGCTGAAGAGGGGTAAGGAAGAAGACAGCAATATCCCATACATGTATAATCAGACTCTTTGCTGATGTGTACAGCAAGCACAGAGGGAGCACAGACCCCATCAGAGTGGACATTGCCTGCATCTGAGACACCTTCCCTGCACGGTCCACTGTGTAATCTGCCCTAGAGATGAACTTTCAGTTATTGTTTGTTCAATAATATATTTTACCTTCATTTTTAAAAGATATTTTCACAAGGATTACAATTATCTTCTTATGGCATTTTGAAGAAGTCATTGCATTATCTTTCAGATTCCATTATTTCTCCTCAGAATGAGACCATTGGTTTCATTGTTACTCCTTTGATGGTGTACCCCCAACATGCCCTTTATTCTAGCTGCTGTTGCAATTTTCCCTTTGTATTTGGCTTTTTTGCTATTTTCTAAAAATGTGCTCATATAAGCAACTGTTTGTTCATTTGTTTTTATGATGCACAAAGTTTATAGCAAGTCTTGAATCTACACCTTTTATAGATTTCTGCAAAGTCTATAACTAATAGTTTTCAGATGATTATTTTTACTCCATTCTTTATTTCTGTGTCTTTAGCTTCTCAGTATCTGTGTCTTTATTTTTACAAATAGAGATGATACATCAATAGGTAAATAGATAAATGATAGATTGGTGATATATATATATATATATATATAGAGAGAGAGAGAGAGGTGGATAGAGAGACAGGTGGATAGAGAGACAGGTGGATAGAGAGACAGGTGGATAGAGAGACAGGTGGATAGAGAGATAGGTGGACAGAGAGATAGGTGGATAGAGAGATAGGTAGATAGATAATAGACAGATAATGGATAGATAGATGATAGATGAGTGATACATAACAGATAAGTACAGTGGTCATTCCCATGAAGGTTATGCCTGAAGCCCTGGGAGTTTATTCCTCAGAACAAAGCATAATGTGATATATTATGTGCTGATTTTTTCTATACAAGTCCTATTTTCAGGTAAGTAGCCAGGGAGGGATGAGAGGAGATAGACTGATGACGGATAGGTAGATAAACACACAGAGGTCCTTCTCATCTTTGTGGAACTCAAATTTCACAAATGTTAATTCACTTCATTTTGCCCCATATATCTCTTACGTTATCTTATTTCTATTACATTGTGTGTGTGTGTGTGTGTGTGTGTGTGTGTGTGTGTGTGTTGTATGTACGTGTGTGAATGCTTGTCATGGCATAAGTGAAATATGGTGGTCAGAGGACAACTTTCAGGAATCAGTTCTCTCCTTCTACAATATGAGTTGAACCAAGGTATTCAACTCAGGTTGTCAGGCTTTGCAGCAGGTGTGTTTACCTAATGAGCCACCTCACAAGCCTGCTTTTGTTTGCTTGTTTGTTTGTTTGATTTCAACCCTTTTGGTCTGTTCTTGATATATTATGCATTGATTTTTTTTTTTCTATACAAGTCCTACTTTCTGGTTCAGTGATTTTTCTTTTAGTTTCTTCTAATCTGTTGTTAAATTGTTCATTGAGTTCTCAAATTTACTTAATTTCTCAATTTCATATTTTTGCAGGACTGATGACTGAACCCAGGACCTTTCACATGCTAAGCAAGCACTCCACCATTGTGCTCCATCCAAAGCCCTTGGTCATTCCAAGCCTGGGATAACTGAGAATACTGAGCAGGGGAACTGAATAATATAGTCTAATATTGGCTTGTTTGAAATATATCTTAGAAAGAGAGAAAGGGTAAAAATTTCCATGGGGCAAAGTTCACAGCATAAACATTGCAGTGAGTGACTAGGGTATGTTAGAAGATGAAGAGATTGAAGAAAGGAGGACAAAAGTCCAACTGACAAGTCACGTGTGTGCACTTCAAACCACTAGACTGAGAAGAGTTTAAGGTGGGGAGAAAAGTTCCAAGCCAGCAGCTAATACACCATCAAAATCAGCTCTGCCTCGCTTTCCCTAAGTGCATATAGAAACACACAACCATAAACACCATCAGATTTTTCAGTCACAAGATCAAGTCCTACCACTTTACAACACTTTATACATTTCTCTGGAATCCACTTGGGTTTCCATTTGTCTCTTTTTAAGAAGGATTTTAGCTTTCTGCAAAGCCCATATTGAACTGGTTTAGGAGTCTAACTTGTACTGGCTCACATTCTCTCTAATTAAAAAAAAATCTATTAGACATTGAGAGAAAGAAACAACTTTGAGAATGTTGGCATCCTCCCCAACATTCATGTGTCTTACTAAGAAAAAGCTCATGGTTTGGATGAATTTAACTTTGCTCTTCAGTTAATTAATATATACTATTCTACTCCTTGTTGTGATTGGCTTAGGGGTTAGGCAGGTCAACTAAGTTAGACCACTTGGTGATCAGTTTAGGACTATTTTAACATTTGGGAAAAGATGCTCTCTTGGGTTCTTCCAAGGCTTGTGCATATAGGAAGCAAATACCTGCTTCAGTAACTTGACTACCAAGAAGACAATGTCAGGAGCCAAGCTTGGCAGATGACAGAAACTAAAGGGCACTAACTGGGAAACCTACCTGAAACCTGGATACTCCCTGGGAGGTAAGCCCATACATTCTGTCCATATTCAACCCACTCTGCTTAGTTTTCAGTCAACAACAACATCTGAAATCATCATTGCCTTAGACAAAAATAGTTCACATACTCCAATCTGAGGCTTAGTCAAACAAGGACAAGCCCATGCACAAGGTAGAGGGGACAGGAGAAGTCAGGCAATAGGATCAGTGTTAGTGTTTGATAGGAGAAGGAAGTGCCAACCAATGTTCTACAGTTCAGTGGAGTACATGCGACGAACAATGATGCAGCATATCTATTGAATAAGTTTGGAGGGGCCCGGGGAGATGGCTTATTTGGTAAAGTCTTTGCCACACAGAATGAAGACTTGAGTTTGGATCCCCAGCACCCATATAAAAAGTCAGCAAGGCAACATGTGTTTGTAACCCCAGCACTGGGAAGAAAAGTGGATGGACTTCTGGAGTCAGCTGACAGGTCAGCTAGCCAATCAGAGCTTCAGAGAGAGACCCTGTCTCAAAAATGAGAGAGACTGAGAAAGATACTTCATTATCACATCACACACACATTTACACATGTTCTCTCTCTCTCTCTCTCTCTCTCTCTCTCTCTCTCTCTCTCTCTCTCTCTCTCTCTGCACACACACACACACACACACCCCAAAAATAAAGTAAAATAAGAATTGGGATGAACTCATCACAATATGTAAACAATTTAAGATGCTAGATATATGTACTAATTATCTGGGACTAATCATGTGCAATACAAACAGAAGCCATAAATGTATACAAACATCTTGTGCTGATCAAAACAACAGTTTATAAAAAAAATAATTGGAAAAAGATGGAAGCCAATATTAGCCAGAGTTGGAAGTAGAGTAAAGCACATACCCATAAGTTAGTATTTCCTTTCATGAAATATTTGGCAACATCTCCTTCTTGGAAGCTCTCCAGTCAAACAAGTTTGTGTTGACTGACCTGAGGATCTAGTTAGAATTTAGATACACATGTTCTCATGAATGTCTCTCTGGCCCTATTGATGGAAGCTCTGGTCTGTCTTCAAGCAAAGAGCAGATTGTGCAAACAAATTTGCCATCATCAAAAAGGGTCTTGCATACACAAGCCTTATTCAACATTCTTTATCTTTAGGCTCTGCCCTGTGAGAGGGGAACTGATTTAAGCTGTGAGACTGTGAATATAGCTTGCTCTGATGCCCCAAGGGAACTCAATAAAGAGACCACTGGCTGCTGATTAGTTCAGAAATGCAGGCATATCAAGCCAGTCTGTTGACAACCTAGCATGAAGGCCAGAGCTCCTTTTGCCTATTAGGCCACAGCAGAGGGCTCATTGTTTGCACACCTAATGAGGAAAAGGACTCAGAAAGAATCTGAGGGAGCCCAGCACCTCCTTCTAAGCCAATAACAAAACTCACTGTTGCATAAAGCACCATTTATACCTTCTGGGAGGATAAGTTGGAACTTAAACAATTGCAGGATCCAGAAAGGTAGACAGACTGCCTAGCCAGGCCCCCCTCAAGAACCCCACCTCATTAGAAAGGAGCAAGCAGGATCCCAGAGGGAAATTGTAATCCTCTTTGCTGTGTCAAAAAACAAACAAACAAACAAACAAACAAAAATAAGACAAAACAACAACAACAACAAAAATCCTGGAGTTTAACTCCCAATTTCTCAGTGTCTGTTTGGCTACAGGTGTTTGAACATGGGCATACAAAGAAGTTTCCCAGCAGCTTGGACTCAAGGTAGAGTCTCTGGCTGTAAGATTTGTCTGCACACAGTGTTGTGTGCCTGTGCTGTGTACAGACAAGGTGACTGGTGTTACTGATAAGTGTTGCATCTGACATTTAAGCTGAGCTCATTTTATAAAGTACTTTCAGCTCTGTCTGGATATTGGAAGTATCTGTGGGTGTCTTTAGGAATGTGCATATACACAGATTGGTAAGCAACAATGTTAAAGAAAAAGAAGCCATGAATTTGAAGGAGAGAAAGGGGGTGGTAGTATTTGGAAGGACTTGGCAGAAGGTTAAAGAGATGGAAAAATGATACATTTGTATTGTAAACTCAAAAATATTTTTATAAAAAGAAAAGAAAATTGATGGTAAAGAGATTCCCCACCAAAGTGAGACTGGGAATGGGCTATTTTAAAAATTATGTATTTTTATTTCTTAGCTTTGTGGTGTAATGTGTGTGGGCATGCATGTGCCATGGTGCAGGTGTGGAGGTCAGAGAACAATTTTGTGAAGTAATTTCTCTCCTTTCACATTTCCATGAATTCCTGGGACTAAATGTAGGCCATCAGGCCTGAGCATCAGGCCATCTTCACCCATGAACCATCTCAGCAGCCTGGTGGCTATTTTTAAACACATCTCCAAATGAGTTTCTAGAAGTGAGAGAAGAAGTAACTATGGATGAGAGTCTCAAACTTTGGAGTGAACACAAATTATTAGAAATGTTGATACTCTGCAGATCCTGACAGTAGTCTGTAGTGGGACCTGATAGTATGTTTCTAGAAAGTTCTCAGATAGTACCAATGCTGCTGCGTAGTAGCACTGTTTCTCAAATGTTGGTGTGTTTAAGGTTCACATAGGACTCTGACAGAGTGTACACACAAACTTGATAAGGTAGAATTGGACAGTAGCTTCTCTATTGATACAAAGGTCCCAGCTGCTACACCATTTAATTCATTGATTCCCAAATGTGACTGCACGCTAGAAACATCGGGAAACAGCGAAACATTCCAAATCCCACTTGCATCCAGTAAACGTTAAAATTCAGCTTTGACTTCAAATTACTGGCATCAGCAACTTCTACAAAGTTCCATAGTAATAAGGAATTAGTTTCCTTGACCAAACTGGAGGCATTGTAAATTTTAATCAAAGAGATGGTAACCAGGGAATCTATATATTTTTTACAAGCACCACAGGTTATTTTTTAAGCAAGTAAAATTTTAAAGTATACACACACACACACACACACACACACACACACACACACACACACAGAGTATGGAACAAGGTGATCCCAGGAATGTATGATAAAAATGTTTTCACTTTTGTTTTGGTCCAGGATTATGTCCATCTCTCTAGCTATATCCTGGAAACTTGGATGCCATCTAAAAGTGAGGTTTTGATGTTTACTGAGAACAGTTAGTGGTCTCAGCACTCCTAGGATCTGTTTCCTTTGTTTACAATGTGACAGTTGTTTGGGGATGAATGTTCTCCAGGTACCCACATGTTTCAGGGAACAAACACCACTGGGAAAAAAATGAAACCAAGATCTGATGGGATGCTCCTAGGTCACAGAACAATTACCATCATGGAGAAGGTATGCCCCCTTCCAGTCTCATTATGCTTCCTGGTTCATTATGTAGCAATATGTCTATTGAATCCTTCCCCTGTTACATACCACCATTGTCAGAGATCCATCTGGGACATTTGATCTTGGACTAGAACCTCCAGAACAGTGAGCCCAAATAAACTTTTTATCTTTATCAGTCAATTACCTCAAGCATTTTGTTATTAATAATACAAATCTGATTGACACAAGAGCCACTCTACTATTAAGTCTAATGATTTTCTAGAACTCTGTTATAGGAAGGTCAGTGTAGCTCACTTCTGTTGTCTGTTTCCAGAAATTATTATACTTTCAATAGCAGCCATTGATTTGTTTGAACAGCTTTCTCCCTTCCAACTTTCTGATCCAGATTCAGGAATTGGCACATAAACTATAGTCAAACCAATCAGTATATCAAAGATGCTTCAAAGATGGTCATGCACATAGCCTTTGACCCAAACAGAACTGAAAACAAAATAGTAAAACAAAGAGCACCTGCTGGGGGACAGGCATATTCCCATTATCTGAAGGTGATCTCTTCGTGTGCACAAGAATTGCTGAGCATACTCCATTCTGAAGGAGGGCCTCCTCATTGAGCCTGACATTACCAGGCTCCATGCAATATGAAAACTGAAAGACAGAGGAAAAACCTCATTTTTGTTACACCATTTAGCTCCTGAACCCAGCTATGCCCAAAGGCACGACCCTCAGTTTTATATTATGTGAACCTATTTCAGTTCCGCTCAAACTGAATGTGTAGATTTGAATGTTCTCTCACTTAAAACTAAATATGATTTTACTGATGCTGTTAGCATTGTGCAGATAACACAGATAAGCCTCAAAAGAACATGGAACTTGACCTAAATCTAAAAAAAGAAAATGTGAAAACCGGAAGTGAGCAAGAATGTAACTCCTCTGAGTATTTCCCCTCTTGCAATAAGCACTAGATGGCTGACACAAACATGTCATGACAGGCTACTGTCTTCCATAGTGAGAAGAGACAATTCCCCTAGCCCATCCTGACAGCATTTGAAAAGTTCCGTGCAAATCTCTAGATGTACCTCTTGATCTCACTTCAGCAGCCAACCACTCAGTGATCAGTTGGCATTCTGAGTGGGGGGAGTTTTTGAAAGGTTCATGATGATTTTTAAAATAATAAAACAAGGATATGAGACCTCATTAGTTAGTAGTAGGAACAAAAATGCTTGTCCTCACTAGAGCAGTCTTCTCAGCCAGGGGCTGTTCTGTGCCTGCAGGCACCATTGATATCTAGAGCTGTGTGCTGCTGGCCTCCCTAGAAGACCAGGACTTGAGAAGATGCTGCTAGTATCCTGTACCTGGCACATCCATGAGACTATGGCACCTCCAGTTCCTACAAGGCCACAGCTGAGGGCCCTCTGCCCTGGATCCCGGTTGTGATTTCACCACTCACCTGGATGAATCCTGGCTGAACCAGGATAGGTGAGGTTCAACACTGAAGTTTCTCATCATCTCCCAATCAGAAAAGCCCAGAGCTATTAAGTTAAAGGTCACTGAATGTAATATGTTTAGTAGCAGTTGGGTATGAAATGCCACCTCAAAAGTTCCTATGGTGATGGTGACTACCTAAACGGTGGCTCCATTGGAGAAGACTAGATCATGAAGGTGTTGGTTTTGTCAATGAAAAAAAATCCATTTGTGAGATCATAGATGAATGGGCTATTAGGAATTGGGGAGTGGGCCATTAGGGGTGTGAGCTGCCATGGTGTGGCTTGTACTTCTCCCTTCCACCTCTCATCTGCCACCTCTTCTCCCCAGCCACCTTGAGTGAGTGAAATATCTCTGCTCCAGCCCATGCTGTCCACTTCACTGTAGCCCAGAAACTCAAAGACCATGGAATGCAGTGGGGGAGATGATTCAGTATGTAAAGTGTCTGCTCTGCAGGCAGGAAGACTTGAATTCTCAGATCCCTGGCACTTATGCAAAAGGCAGAATGGTGCCATGTATCTGTAACCCCAGTGATGGAGTCTGGTGCAGGTGGAAGGCAGGTGGTGCAAGACAGGTGGGTCATGGGAGTTCATTGGTTAGCCAGCATAACCAAATCAATAAGCTCCAGGATCAGCTCTAGATGTATCTCAAAAAATAAGGTGATGTCAGTAGTGAACACATTAATATGGAAGGGAATGTTTCACACTGGACTCCAACTAGACAAAGAACTACAGGCAGCTAAGGAATCTTAAAGTGAGAAAGTGGGAGGAACGTTTTCCTCCCCAGGGAAGAGCCCCAAACCAGTTATTGGTTATCCAATACCAAGTTTTTGAAACAGAAATCATATAGATACAAGTAATGCTAGACAGACTGAGCAAGATGCACACACACACACCACACCATGCTCATGTGTTCATGCGCACCATGAACATGTACACACATACACACACACACACACACACACACACACACACACACACACTCACTCACACATATCATGGACATCATGCACATGTGTGTACACTCTGGACATATGCATGCACACTCACACAGTGACACAAACAGGCACATATACAACACATATATGTGAACACACTCTCACCAAAAAACCCCACAAAGACAAAAAGAGACCAGGAGCCAAAATGAATCCTCCCTCCTTTAGAGGAGGTGGTTTGTTATGGTGAGGAGAAGCACCAGGCAGGGTGGCTGTAGTGTGTATCCGGGAGATTCAGAGCATAACAGATGACTAAAAGCTGCTTGGAAGTGAGCCGGACCACTGTTTTCCTCATCTCATATTTTTGTAGGCTAGTATTTGTGATGTTTCTCTTTCTCTTTTTCTTTTTCTATACATCTGTTGTTTTATCTTCCTTCTGGCAGGCCAATGTCCTGAATATTGGTCCGGTCAATTGGTGAGGGTCATGGCCACGCCAGGATGCAACTAACAACACAGCTGTGGTTTTCCTCAAGAGAAAACCCATTAGTGTGGGCATGACTCGGGGATGACAGCTTCTCCAATTCAAACAGTTCTCTAAGATCATTGTGCAGTCCTGTAAGAAAGATTTTTTTAAATGGTGCCAACAGAGAAAGTCAACAAACAGAGGATGACCAAGTTGTTTTTTTTTTTAGATGTCACACATGAAAACAGAAAAAACAAACAAAAAACAGAAATAGAACTGGAGACTACCATTCTTATACCCCAAACGATTCTCTCTACTTTGTTTTAAACTGCAGAAAAATTTGTGTTCTTACCAACTAGTAAAGCAGTGGAAGTTATGGAAGGAATACTTGAAACTCTACTAACAGCTTCTGATTTGTGAAGTAGTGGTTCTTTATCCTGGCGATTATTTTTAAAGCCCTAATGGAGGGACTTACTCCCAAGATACAGGAGTGCTGGAGGATAGGATATAAGGATCCATAGGATTCATACATTTCCAAGGGAGGATGGGAGGAAGAGGAGAAGAAGGGAGAGGAGGAACAGGAGAAGGTGAAAAGTGGGGAGGAGGGAGAGAAAGAAAAAGAGCAGGAGGTAAAGAAGGAGAAAAAAGAGAAGTGGGGAGAAGAGGGGGAAGAGGAGAGAGAAGAGGGAGAGGAGCTAGAAGACGGGAAGAGGAAGAAGAGAAAGAGGAAGAGAGAGAAGGAGGAAGAGGTGATAGAAGAGGAAGAGGAGGAGGGGAAGGTAGAAGAGAGGAGAGAGGAGAGAGGAGAGAGGAGGAAGGGGAGGAGGGGAAGGTAGAAGAGAGGAGGAGGAGGGAGAGAAGGAGAGGGAAGATGGGGAGCGGGAAGACTTTATTAACTTGGAGCTTAAAGACATTAAAATTGTCATAGGAACCCTGAACTCTCTCTTACAAATGCAATTTTCACAAAGATAAAAAAGTGTATGTCATCGGTTCCCAAAGCGTTTTACCTATACTAGGGCTGAGCGCACAAGCATGTGCACCCTAGATGATGAGAGTCCAGTTTCTCACTAGTAGAGAAACAAAAATTAATCCAGGAGGGAAGAGCAAAGGCTGAACATTGAGTGAGAGACAGAGAAATCAGTACAGAGTCACATCAGAGAAACACCCAAAGATGAGACCAAGGGAGGCAGGGGACTTCACAGCAGTGCAATCCCGAGGAAGACCAGACTTGTTGCTGCCCTGTCTTGGTTTCTAAGAACATTTTTGTGTGGGAATGCCCGACATTAGGACTGGGCATAGAAGCCTAGTGTATACTGGAGTACAGAAGAAGGGAGTTCTCAGGAAACTAACACTAAGCCGGTTCATGCAGGAGGGTTACAGGAACCAACTGGAAAGAAATCCCACTGAGGAAGCTGGATTTTTTTGAATAAGAAAATAAGTGACATATCATAGACCATGAGCCAAAGCGTGAACTAAATGCCCCTGGCCTGAATCTCATCCCATGTTAGTGATTATCTGAAAGACTGGAAGAGAACAGACTCCTTAAAGAGGACTGCCAAGCACACTCATGCCCCTCCTCCAACTAAGAGATGGGACTTACTTCCCTGTCTATGAACAGGAGCTGGGCTCACTACCTTCACCCCAAAGCAAAGCAGAAATAGTAGCTTTAAACAAGGTAAGATCTGGGGAGATTGGCCAGAAGCGGATGCCTGCTTGGTAAGAGCAAGAACTGGAGTTCTACCCTCTGCACTCCATGAAATGAGGATAAGTTGCCAGCAACTGCTGGGTGCACATTCCATGAAGCCACATGATGGGAAGGACTGTTCACACTGGCTTTCCCCAGGGTCTTAATATGTAGCTTAGGCTGGCCCAGAATTCCTGATCCTCCTGCCTCAACCTCCCGGGTAGCTGAAATTACAACCACTCACTGTCACTCTAGGGTTTGTGTGTGTGTGTGTGTGTGTGTGTGTGTGTGTGTGTGTGTGTGTGTGTGTGTGAGAGAGAGAGAGAGAGAGAGAGAGAGAGAGAGAGAGAGAGAGAGAGAGAGAATGTGTTATTGAAATAGGAGTAGTGGTATGAATGATACCCAGGATGGCCTATTTCTCTCTGGAAAATCCTTTCTTAAAAATCTGGAGCTATTTCCAAATTAGAGATATATTTAAAATGGCAGTAGTACAGCATTAGCCTATGTGGCAGCTGGGAGAAACTTTCCTATTGGTTCAAATAGTTAATCAGATTTGTGAACTGCTTCTCCATCAAGGGGTAAGAAATTGTCCTTAAGCCAGGTAAGATGGTGCAAATCCATAATCCCAGTACCTGGAAGACTGAGGCAAGAGAGTCTCAGTTTCAAGTCCAGCCTAGGCTACACAGTGGAACTCCTCAAGTAAAACAACAACAAAATGATGACTGTCTATACCGATCTCTATGGCTAGACAGGGGCACAAGCTTGCATTTCCCAATCACTGCTTTCTTTAAACAAACCACACTGTGAACAATGCAACTTGCCCATCACACTTGGTAGTATGAGAACTCGCAACCAATTTCATGCCTTTTTTGGTCCATCTCTTTCCTCATGATATACATTCAGTTTGCCATACTTTGTTTTCCAGATGTCCACACCTTTTCCCATCCATTGTGTCAGTGATACCAGATTGAATGCTCTGAATTAGTAGACTTGGGAACGGGTGTATGATTTCTCCCTGGCAAAGGGGGCAGTGATTTCTTCTGTTTGTTGTAAAGATGTTTCTGGTCTCAGTGGGACAGTGGCTTGTTCTGAAGCGTTGCCCACATTTTTATACTTGGGTTCACTTTTTATCCTTTTCATGCCTCAAGTGGAAAAACTGTGCTCTGGTCAGCAAGAAGACAAATGGAAGAAGAATACAAGACTAGTCAGACACACACTCATCAGGCAGGGTGTGGGATGAGGGCCTGTTACACTTGGGTACAAACATGGCAGTGGGTGACCCAGGTACAGGATGTTTAATTCTGGTGTGGAGGGGACGTCAAAGGTGCGAATTGGATTCTGCCCCTCCATACTCTCTGCTACTCCAATTCTTTTGGTTTCCATGTGGCATAAAAGCACAGCCCTGTTTTACAGAGGTACAGCCTGTGTTTCCAACCACCTCTCTCACCTCACCAACATGCTGCTGTCCTACCCCACCTCAGTGTGCATCAGCTTCGGCTGATGAGTGCCCCTGAGCTGCACCTTGCCTCAACATCTTTGTGCACACATTTCCTTGAATACTTGGATGGCAGGCACCATCTCACCTCTCAGTGCCCACCTCCCTCAGCCTGTGCACTGCCTTCCTATGGTACTGCAGTGCTTAACTGCCAAAGCTTGTTTTCCACATCTTCTTCACTAGCAGACAATGTCCTAAGAAAGACTGGAGTACTTTACCCATGTGTTCCTAGTACCTGACACTCAGCCAACATTCACTAACTGTTTGATTGGAGGTATACACAAATCAAGAACTGTGATATGCCTGAGATATTTCCATTTGCAAGCAGCAACTTAACCTGCCACACTGTCACTGATGCCGTGGGAAGATACAAACCCTGGACCTGAAATGAAGGCGAAGGTGTTGTTCACCAGATGGCAGGCAGTTCAGAGCATCAGCATCTTTTGTGAGTCTCTGGGCATGTCTTCACAGGCTGATGCAGAGTGGCCAGAGTGACACCTGCACGGGCAGATGGAGCATTGCAGGAGAGGGCCCCTGGGCTGATCTCCACAGCAAGCATCTTCTCCACTTCTTGCTTCAGAGGAAAGCTATCTCTTGTGGGGGCTTTCTGACACTGGCCAATTCTCCATTTCTCTAATTCTCTAACCTAAACAAAACATCCATCAATTAATTAACAGAGCATCCATCAACTAAACTAAATTCTGGCATCATGAGAAGTCAGCACAAATCCACAGGCTCACACCAAGACAGTCTCCAGTCCCAGCACACCTGACCAACCAGCCCCTCATTAGGCCAGGTAATTTTCTCTAGGAGCCACTTCATTCACTATCACCAATTTATTACAGAAGATATGGTCCAATTTTTTTTTTTTAAAGATACAGTTCTGAAGCAGCCAATGGAGAATAGAGAAGATGCAAAGCACAAGATATGGGTGTGGTGGCAGCCTCTTCACATCTCTCGGCACCAACCCCAAAGGCCCCAGATTACTTTGTTTAGGGTTTTTATGGATGGCATTATGCCAGGATGATTGATTAGATCATTGACCACTAGGGATTTTAAAAATCTAAGCAAGTATGGCAGGCTTCATTAGCACGTTCATACAAGTATCATGTGCTTTGATCATATCCGCCCACTGCTTTTTTTCACCCATGGCTCTTTCCTGCCCACCCCCTTGCTCCTCTTCTGCTGAAATGGTGCCCTTTCACTTGTGTATTTTCTTTTTAAGTATAGATTTTACACATAGAAGAAAATAAGTGATACTCTCTTTTCAAGTCTGGCCCATTGCCTTCAACGTAATTGTCTTCAGTTCCATCTATGCTCTTACAAATGACATCATTTCCTTCTTTTCAGTTGAATCAAACCCCATAGTGTATATGCACCACCCTTCCTTCATCCATTCACCTACTTATTGATATCCATACTTATTCTATAACTTGCCTACTAAGAATAACAAATAACATCATACTGATGATCAACTAAGTCTCTACCTTCCTCATAAAACAGAAACAAGGTAGAAATATTCAACCCTCTTTTCACATGGTTGGTTTCTCTGGCAACCAGTCTCCATCCTGAATCTACAGGTGCCCACCATGATAACCCTCATTATCACAGTCTCAGGTTTGGTGGACAGAAAGATACTCCTGTCACTCAGGAAATCTTAAGTGTTTTAGAAGCTCTGTGCCAAGGAGGTGGGGGGAGAGAAACAAATACATAATGAATTTTTAAATTATCCCATGGGATTTCTGCTTCTCAGTGTGTGAGTAAATATGCCCTCCACACTGGAGGAAGATGAAACTTCTACCATTAGACAGTACCCAACAAAATCAGTCAGGCTGTGCCCTCAAGAAATGCAGACATGGAGGAGGCCCATGAAATCTCTAGGGAAGAATAGTGGATGTGTATTTGCAAAGTTCAGGACCCTCTATTCTGAAGTATTTTAACAGATCTGGGCCAGTTGCAGTAAATGCAGATATTGACTGTATTTCCAAAATACTCAGATACACCGTGTAGAGTTCTTGTGGCAGGGATGGAGGTTTGAAGCAGTAGAGAACCCTGACAGGCAGGAGCTGGCATCTCTGCAAAGGCCAGCACACAAGTGCGGTGAAGCTCTTGGGAAAGAGATGAGCAACAGAAATTAGAGGAAAAAGTAGACATGTGAGTCAAGGGAGCAGGTAGCCAGGGCCCTGCAGTTCTGTGGGGACAGGACAGTAGCATGTGGTGACATCTCTGTTCCCTAGCACTTGCTGCCAAGCCAGCACACTGACTCCTCACCAATTATTTGTTGAATTAGGAGCTGGATATAGGATTGGAGAGAAACCTCTCTCAGCACAGGGCTTTGCCTCTATAGTTTTTTTTTGTTTGTTTGTTCTTTTGTTTTTGGTTGCGGGGGGGTGGGGGGGGGGGGGAATTGGGGAATCTTAGAAACCAAACAGCTTTTCCAGGTCAGAGTACAAAGTTCATTAACATTCTGTGTTCACCACATTTGCCTAAGAGTCAAGGAAACCCGAAGGTCAGCCTCCAATAGGCCTGGCTGTGTGGGGACACAGGCAGCAAATGTGGACCTAGTGGTCAAGGGCCTACCTGAACAGTAGGATAAATAAAAACAAAAATTCTGAATTTTTATCCAGGGTGATTGGCATTCACTTGTTTAAAAATATAAGATCTTTATTGATAGATAATTCACACAGTATATAATTTTCCTGTTTGCACACTTTGATAGACTTCAGTCCAGCATCCTCATAGGCCCATGACACCATCACCACTTCCTGTTTTAGAACATGGCTGTCTGCAATTTCTTTCTTTCTTTCTTTTTTTTCTGAATGGTATCTCTCAGGGAATTAGCATAGGGAGGATATCAAGGTCAAGGTCAACAAGCAAGGCAAATTTAGTTTTTAAAGTGATGGGAAGCCAAGTGTGGTGGTGTGTAGGTGATGAGCCAGACAGGAGCAGGGAGTCATGGGGCTGGCCCTTGAAAAAAAGTTACTCAGTCCTATCTTGGGCTTTGGGTGGAGGTAGGCTGTTAGCACTGCCTGGAAGTCATTAGCAGACCAACTGTGAGCCCTGACAGAGCACTATTCACCCAGTGGCTCTCTGGTAGGGACCAAGGCCCTCCCCCTGTGAGTCAAGCACCCAGACAGGAAAACAGCCCTGGAGAAGCTACCAGTCTGCAGCAAAATCAGGTCAGAGCTGTGAGCCCTTCCCCCACTGTTAGCTTTTACCTTAGAAGGTGCACTTCCTCTGCTCAGAAGCAAATTTTCCCCATAGCCCACACTGTGCTCTGCATCTCCACTGCATTCTATGGGTGGAGAGCACAAGGCCTGGAAGGTAAAGGTGAGGATTCATTGACAGCAGGTAGCAACTGAAATCCTAGCACTCTACATACTAGAGGCTGAGACAGGGTGCTGTGAGTCTGAGGCCAGCCTGGGCTATATACTGAGACCCTATAGCAATCAATCAAACAAACGAACTCAATCAATAAGAAGACTGGAAGCAAGGAGTCATCAAAGCTCACCTTACAGGACAGAAGTGACAAAAGGCTAAAGAGATCCCCACATCCAGGTAAAGAGTGTAAGCTGGCTCTATCTGTCAAAGGATAAAGGGCCCCAATATGCTGCATTTGCCCTCTGCCCTGGGCAGTGATGCAGTGCTGTTTAATTTAGTGAAATATCCAAAGCAACCTGTCTATCAAGAAGGGAACCCCTAAATAAAGCTGAACAGGATGTTAGATGGTCACTAGGGGCTGTTTTTGAATGAAAATGTAGCTATAGGAAAGACTGAGGATGATGGTTCTGGCATCAGAAACACAGTGATTCTATTTATTTTCATATGTGTGAGAAATTATTTCCCAAGAGGGTTGTAATGGTTAACTTAAGGCATGAGAGAGAGAGAGGCTCAGGAACCGGGCTGGTAGTAAGAGCAGACTTTTGCTTTTTATGGAAAATATCTGGCTTGATAGAAGAACATATAAATATATTCTATGTGATCCAGCAGTTAGACAGATACAAAATCTATCTGGATTTCTGAGTTAGAACCCTTGATGTGTCCTTTACTGTGTGGCCCTGGGGACTTTGCATAGCTTCTCTGTGTCTCACCTTTCTCATCCCTAGGCAGCAATGATAACAATGACATCAGTGTCGAAAACAATGGCGATGATAATGATGACAATAATAATACCATCTCATAGGAGGCTGTAAGGATTCAAGGTGTTAACACTACAATGCGTGCAGCCATGCTTAGCCCAGAGGGAGCCATCATTAAATGCTACCTATGAGCAGTGCATTTCATATTATTAAACAATTTCTAATACCAGTTGGGAAAAGGATGGACTAAGAAGGGAAAGAGAAGAAAGGCTCTCATTGCTCTTTCTGGAGGAGAGGCAGGCTGTGACCAGCATAGCATGTTTACAGAGCAGAGTCCTCTGTATCCTCTTGAAGAGTCACTCTCTTTCTCCCACCACAGGGGTAAATCAAGGCTGGGAGCTTTTCCTTTAGCAATACCTAGTCATCCTGTGGCATCCAGGACCTCTGAGTGGGAGAAATGCCTTTCTTATTCTCTTTTTTTTTTTATCATAATCTAAATTTAATAAGCCCATTAAAGCACATGCTTCAACAGGAGACATTGAACTGACTACAATATTTAATAAATTCTTCTCCCCAAGAAGGGCTTTAAATACCAGAGAGGCACTGGAACAATACTGAACTCATCTCTTTTATGCCAAGGTCTTGTGGGGGTGTTAGATGGGGAAGTCCCTTTGTGTGCTATCAAGAAGAAGGAAGTAATTATGATCACCTTTCAAAGTCCTTCCCAGGTCTCTTGACAATGATTTTGAATTCTGGGACTTAGCTTTTCACCTCTTTTTTCCTACAGCAGAATGAGACACTCACTGGAAAGGAAAAACTCCAGTGTCCCAAAAATCTACACTACAGTCAAAGGTGTCTAGTTTCCACCGAAGCTTCTTGGGTGAGTTGTCTGGATTTTATGCCCTTTGTCTTCTGAGCTACGAGACAACTTGAGACTTGCCTTTGCTGATCTCTGCCTCTTTGGTTGTGGTTCTAGTTAAATTGTTGCTGCATGGCTGTGGAAGGGAAAATTTCCCATGAAAATCGATTCTGTAAATGTGCAGCCTCCTATTGCTGTGTGTACAGGGGGGTGAGCTAGGGTTTGGCTTATACAACCCAGGTCCTGTGAACTCATTATTTTCCTGCCTGCTGAGTGCGATTACAGGCCCACTCCATGGTGCCTGTTTGCACATCTTTCTTCTATATGGACCGGGATCTGTGTGTCACAGGTAATATGTTTCCCTGAAGTCTGCAAGTAGAATGTTTGACTACCTAAAAAGTGGGGGATGGGACAGTGGGAACTCATCCTATTCCAGAAAGGTCTTTGAAAGGACATGACTCTGTGTACTATAAATAAGAATTGCGGAAGTGAGCTGGGTGTGATGGCACATGCTTATATAGAAGCACTAGAGAGGCTGAAACAAGAGGATCTGGAGTTCAAAGCCAGCTTGGGACATGTAGGAAGATTCTGTGCAAAAAAAAAAAAAAAAAAAATGTATATGTGACCAATCTAAAGGATCTTTTGCCAACAGAGAATGGCATTTCTCAGTAAGTGCTCCATCCTCAATGACCATAGCAGGCCTGTTCTTTGGAGACTGTGTGCCTTGGGCATCTGCTTCCCCATCTGCCCCTGCTCCTCTCTTCTCTGCTTTCCTTTGTCTAAGATTCACTGACCTGAGTGGCTTACAGATTGAGTGGGTGTTTGATGTATTTGGGGTGTTTAAGCATCTCAAATACACAGCCAGATAAAAGAAAGAGAAAAGACATTCCCTGCAAGTCCCCATGATTGGTGCCAGACTAAGGGCAATTGCCTTAACAGTGCCCCTTTACCGTCTTGGGGGACCCTCTCTTCCAATGAGGGCCTCGGCTCCAGGCCTGATTGGAGACACTAGGATGAATCAGCTAAGCCCCAGGGGAAAGGAGTGAACTAGAGACCTAGGCATCATTGGTGCCTTCTTGCCTCATGGCTGTGGGCTGCTCTCAGAAGAGCCAGGGAGGTCCCTATATCAGCTGGGCTGACAGCCTTATGCCCCCGTGGTTCCCAGGGAAATCATGCTTTGGTTGATCATGGTATTTCTTGGAACACTAGCTCAGGCATAAATACACAGCCGGAAAACGATGCCATCTTGGAAGATATACAGTGTGTTCCTGGCAAGAGATACTGCCCAATGTCCTTCCCAGGACCCAGCTGTATTGGGGGGAGGGCCCACAGCTTGGAGGCTGAAGAAATGAAGGAACTGAGCATGTGTACTGCCTGCTTCCCCCAGGACACCTGTCTGAGGCCCTGTGTAGCTTGTACCCAGCACCTCCCATGACAACTGACCGACCTCCTAAGGGAACAGAAAGAAGCCCCCCTCCCCTACAAGACACTAAACATTACAGAAGTGTGCCGTGCCCTACCCTATTCACTTAGAGCTGCAGCACCCCCTCCCAGAAATACAGGGTCACAATAAAAAGCAATATAGCTGCTTCTGAGAAGAAGGGAAACATCACACACACACACACACACATACACACACACACATATACACACATACACACACATACATACACACATACACACACACACATACACACACATACATACACACACACACACACACACACACACACACACACACACACACACACAGATAATCTTGGTGGTCTAGGGATGTAGGTCAGAAGCAGGGCATGCACTAGGAGCCAGGTTTGATTCTCAGGACTGTAAAGAACCTGTTTTGTGATTAATCAACTATAGGAATTGCCTTATCAAATATAAGTACAGCTTTACAGTGTGAGTGCACAATACCACACATGGGAAAACATTTTGAAATGACAGCTGTGCCCAGTGACAGTGATTTTCCAAGGCAGAGTAATTGTCCCAGAGGAGTCCAAGTCCTCAGGCCTGGAGCCTGTGACAGTGCCGCCCACACAACAGAAGAGCAGGTTTGCCCTGCGGCAAGTGACTTCCACACTGAGATGCAGAATCCAGGCAGTCACAAGGTCCCTCTAGGGAGCAAAGGATCACAGGGACAGGATGGAACAGGATGGAGAATGCAGGCTCTCCAGAGAAAGAAGTTGGGGTCCTCCATAGAAGAATGTGGATTGTAGTTTCTAGGAGCTGAGCCAAGCCAGGAGGGGACATTCTCCTAAGGACCCAGTAGGGTGTTGCTGTGCCAGCTCACTTTAGGACTTCTGACATTAGAAGCATCAAGTAATGTGCTTTCTTGCTTTAGGGTTCTAAGCCAAGGTTGTTTTGTAGCAGTACTGTCCAATGTCTGAAGCTGTCCATGCTATCCAGTTCCCTCCCCACAACCTTCTCATGTAACAGGTTCCTGGAACTTAGTAGCCCCCCAGAACTTAGTACTGTTGATTCCACATCAGAGGCACCATGCTGACCTCAGAACCCAGAATGTAGGCCCCAATGCATGTCAAAACAATGATCTAATCCATCAGAGACCTAGGCCATATTTCTGGGATCTGGGTAAGTTCCTAAATGCACTAACCTTGTTTTTTTTTTTTTTTTTTTTTAGCTTCTGTGGGTTGGCTTCTCACTGACTGTTCTTGCTAATGGATATGTGTGAACCAGAATGTGGTTTTCATAGGTAAGAAGTAAAGAAGAATGAGACTCGGGGCTACACAGTTTGGGCAAGTTCCCTGTGGAGCCTGCAGACCATTGGTCAAATAAAGACTTTCTGTTAGCTTTAGCGAGTCCATGCTTGGTTGTGGATCTCTGCATCTACTTCCATCAGTTACTGGGAGGAAGGTGCTCTGGTGACAATTAGGTAGTCACCAATCTGATTACAGGTGATGGCCAGTTCAGGACCCTCTCCACTATTGTTAGGAGTCTTAGCTTGACTAAACCTCTGGATGTGTGTGACAGTTGTGTAGCTTGGTCTGTTTGTGGGGCTCCTAGCAATGGGATTAGGGCCTATCTGTGGAGCTTGAGCTGGCTTTTGGGAACCTATTCCCCATGCTGGGTTGCCTCATCTATCCTTGATGCAGGGGGAAGAGTTTGGTCCTGCCTCAACTTGATGTGCCTTTCTTTGTTGATTCCCATAGGAGGCCTGTCCCTTTCTCAACTGAGACAACAGAGGAGTGCATGGGGAGGGGAACAGATGGGAGACAGGGAGAAGGAACAGAGAGTGAGAAAGGAGGGGAAACTGTGGTCAGTATGTAAAATAAATGAAAAAAAAAATCCATTGAAAAAAGAGCCCATATATTTTCTGAAGGAGTTACCTTGCAATACTTATTCGTAGCAAATGTTTCCTTCAATACATAGATGTGTGTGTGTGTGTGTGTGTGTGAGAGAGAGAGAGAGAGAGAGACAGAGAGACAGAGAGACAGAGAGAGAGACAGAGACAGAGGGAGACAGAGACAGAGACAGATAGAGAGAGATACATATGATGAAATATATATTCATAATGAAAGAGAGAGAACAAGAAGCATAAGAAACATACGTGAGTATCTTATATAAAAAGAGATTGTATCGTGTGTGTATATAGGTGTGTGTTTGCTTTGCTTTACACAAATAGCCATCCACTGATCCTTTTCCTACATCTTATTTTTAATCTCTCCACAGCAGCCTATATTGGAAACCTTCCCATATCCGTGCACACAGATAAGCTTTATTCTTCAAAAAAATATTTAATATAAAATATGGAAGGAAATCAGAAGCCTCTCATCAGACTGGAGACTCAGCCTATTTGCTGCTCTGGTCTGTGAGGGGCACTTGCTTCCCTCTGCACACTCTCTCCAGTGCGCAGAGGAGCTCATAGATAATTCAGCAGGTGGTGGTGGAGAGGGGGGTGCTGGCATGCTTCTGGTATTGTGTGTATGTCTCTCTGCCTCTCTCTCGTACCGAATGCTTCTTTTCTGACAAAAAAAGAAGTCATGGTGTGTCTATAAGGCTGGGTGCCATTAGTGCCTGGACGTGGGTAGTGTGTCTCTACTCGGTTCTTTCAGAAATCCCTGGCACAAACAACACTTGTTTCTCTGAGATCCAGCAGTTCCCACTCAAACTGTGGCTGAACGCTTTGCATCTGCTCCTTGGAATTTGCTTCTGAAGATCTGCTTCATCACAGTGTTCTTGAAGATCAGGCTAAGTCAGATATCACAAAGAAAGCTCCTCATGTCTGCCAGGATACCTCAAAAACCATCCTCAGAGTACTAGGGCTCACAGAATTAAGAAAATCCTGTTTGCTCACAGTCGTGACTTGGTAAGGTGAAAGGACAGACATTCCAGTTCACCTAGATCGGAGTGCAGGAAATCACACTGCTGGTCTGTATGGTGTGTCTCAGTGGAGTCACACAGAGAACACTTAATTCTCCAGGTAGTGATCCATGAGAACCACACCCAGCCAAGGAAGCTCAACTGAGCCCTAGCATTGAGGGGCTTCCTGGAAGTCACTCATAGGCATGGGATACTAACATGTCTGGCCTTAGCTATTGGGTTTCTAGATATCATGTGAAGCATGGTGGGACATTACTCTAGTGTGGTCCTAGGCCAAAGCATACACAAGGATCATTCACTGTAGGTCACTTTGTCACCGTGAACTGTCTGACCTGGCAAAATATTCCAGATATGCAAAGACATGCCTACTGAGGAAGATATTCCAAAAGGTCACAGACCGTCTCCCAGGAGTAAGGCACGAGTTATTCCACAGGACCTGTAGAATGTGCAGGTTCGGTCAAGTCAGGCCTGCTGAGCCACCATTTCTGCACAGTACACAGAAAAGCATATGAGGAAACCCTTTCTCTCCCTACCAGCCTTCGTCTATGCTGACCCCCAAAGACTGCTGCTAGCCTAACAAATAGATGCTACCACATACTTAGTGACATCCCAGGGGATCTTTGAGATTCTCTGTCCACCATTCTACAGAAGACAAGCACCAAATTCCAAGAGCTTGGGTGATTTATTTGCTGTCTTACTACAAGAATGTTCAGGGAGAGGATTCAGACAGGCCTCTGACCATAGGGCCAGGCTGTAATGCCCAATGTGTTGCCCACAGGTACCAAAAGTGGCACCACAGACAGCAATCAGTGTGACATTTTTTCATGGATAGCCAACAAAAATCATAAAGTTTCATGTGTGTTTAAGTGCCACCTCCACCAGGAACATTCTGTGGATTTCTGAGTTTATTTCCATTTCTCTCATAGCATAATCATATGCAATGTGTGCTGAGGAAAATCGGGAAGAAATGGGGATTTCAAGCACATGAAAACAGGGATGCAGGCAGGACCTTTGCTGTGAAGAGCCAGTGACTCACAGAACGGGCACAGCTCTTTCTGTCTGTCAGACATCAAGGATGCTCAGTCCAGACAGCACCTGCACTCTCTGAGATTAGTGACACCTGGAGGTTCAGAGAGGGAAAAGCTGCTGAGCAGAAAGGGCATGGCATTTGATCAATCTTGGAAATATGATTTTAAATGTTAGATGTTTAAATTTCTTGGACCCTGTGCCAAATCATGAATCACCGGGTATTTAAAACTCCCCCACAGTGCTCTTTACTGCTTCTTTGGATACATAGGGAAACTATAACAGTAATTATTTCAAATTCATAATAGCTATTTTCCTAATCTGTATTATAGGCTATTTGAATGCTGGAATAATTTCTGACTTATTCATCATTGCATTTCCAACATTCAAAACAGTGCCAGGTATTTAGCAGTCTTTCAGTAAGTAGTCTGGGATGAATTGATGCAGTATGGCAGGAGATACATTCCCTATAAGATCGTTTACTCACCCTGAGAGAGAGTTAACCACTTAGAGATCATATGCTGTTTTGTCCAAACAGACATTGAGGAAACAGGTTCAGAAGCCAACTGGCCTGAGGTTGACTTTCAGTTGTGTGACATTTAAGATTATAACCTTGAGGACACAGATTGAGTACACCTAAGTTCTTGGGGCTAGAAGTATTGATTTTGAATTTTTCAGTCTTTGAAGTATTTTATTTGCAGTTTTAGCATATGATATCTAGTAGATAGGTCCCAAGTCAAAGCATAAAATAAATTTTTGATTCATAGATGCCTCATACATATAGCATGAAGAAAATGCTGAATGAGACCTTTCATTACACCTGCATTTTAAGTGAAATCCATCTGGAAGTCAAATGTAAATTGTCTACTCCTGGCACTATGCCAGTGCTCAAATATTTAGATTATCATTTGGATTTCAAAACTTTGGATGAGAGATCCTCAACCTGTGTTGATTATTTTATCTGTGTTTCTAGTTCCTCATCTGTAAAACTGGGGATAAAAAAATAAATAGATCTCAAAGGGGTGTTCTTAGAACATAGCTGAGGACTCAGAATGCGAACATAAATGATGCAGGTTACGTCTCCAAATGATGTAGGCTATGTCTCAGAAGATGACTACAGCATTGTTTTCATTTCATATGCTCTAGGGCACCACGAACGTGACGCTCTTTCCTAAAGGACTGGTCTGTGATCTCTTGCTTTAAACCTGGGCTCACCCTGTGGTGTGTTCTGTTCACTAGATCACAGTAGAAGAAAGCCGGATAATTAGGTTTTAAAAGACCTTCTGCTACCATCTCCACCTCTTAGAGTACTGCATTTTAGCGATTAACCTCCATGCTTTAGGAAGCCCAGTCACGCAGAGGAGGTTCCGTGTGGTACTGGTTTTATGTTGTGTCCACCAAGTAGAGGATGAATGGCGTCAGCGAAACTGTTACAAAGTGTGAAGGACAATAAGGAAATGACTGCTGGAGTCTTGAACAGGGAAACCTGTGCCACATGATGGACCAACACTTGGTTTCAGTTTACCTAAGGTGAGAAGTGGGACACTGGAGTGAAAATCTTGAATTGCTAATATTTCCAGGAGAATGCTAAATTTATTAATTGGCCTTTTTACTATATTAAAATATGGAGTGAAAGAAAGCAGAAAGAAGCAAATGTGCAACATTCAAGCAGAATTTATATAAAATACTGTCAAACATGAACTTGAGGTTTAGAAAAGGTGTTTCATTTCCAGTCTCTCCTTCAAGAAAAAAAGAGTCTTGAAGTAAGTAAAACACTGAAAGGAAATGATCAAATACCATGGAATGCCACTAAAATATGGCCTCCTGTTTAAGATCAAGGAAAAAGTATGAATACAGTATTCTATATTAAGGCCTCAGATAAACCAAAAATAGTACCTTCCAGAGCCCAGAATCTAAACAAAAGCACCTAGAAAATCACTGAGAGTGGTGAGGCCTAGAATCTCAACTTCAACCCAAAGGAAAAACATCACTTGCTTTTAGTATTGAAAAAGTCAGCCTGGAACTCACCTGGAAGCTTCTCACTGTGAAACTAGCTCTCCTGATGTTGGAAGGGACTATTCAAGCTGCCAAGGGAGAAAAATCAATCAATAGTCATATTCAACTATAAAGCCCATGTACCAAAAAAAAAAAAAAATCCTGGTAAGATATCCCCAGTAATGTAATAGTGGTATTTTTATCTTGAGCATAACCAACAGCCATCTAGACCAGACTTACAGCCCTCTCAATAGTAGAGAATTTATTCCTGGTACTAAGTTTAGCCATTTGCCCAGGAGAAAGGTTACAGGCTTTAGAGGAGAACCTATAACTACCACTTTCCTAAAACAAAATAATTTCTAAATGTATTCTTAATGCTTATCTTTATGCCCACAGATAACTGTAGCTCTCACCCCTAATCAAAGCTTATTTTTGCAGCAAATGGAGACTATTGCAGAAATCCACAAATATTTAAAGTGCAAAGAACACATGGCCATGGGGTGCCAAATCTCAATTGGTACATCTGTGTTGTAATCCCTAAACCTAAAGCTGAGGGGATACCATAGAAGAGGGAGAAGACAGATTGTAAGGACCAGAGGACCAGAATATCTACTGCCACATGGTATCTTCTATACATGACAAGGAAGCTGTACCCACAAAAATCTCAATTACATGGTCACCTATATAAGACTTGACTAATGAAAACACCAGTTGCATGCCAAGGAAGATGGGGGAGTTTCACAATGTCCTACTCATAGATGAAGAGCTACAGGCAATTGATGGCTGATAAGAGAGGAAGAATCTGCTTTCTCCAGGGATGTGCCCCTTGATAGGTTATCTAATCCCATGTGGTCAGCACTGAACACATTAATATATGAGCAACAAACACTAAATGCACTAAGGAGGTTGTACATATGCACATAATTATATACACACATGTGTACATGTAACAATAACAATTTAAGTAGTCCTGGATTTCAGAGAGAGAGAGAGAAGCAATGAGTCATAGGTGGGAGAGGGAGGAGTGGAGATGATATAAATATAATATTCATGCATGACATTCTCAAAAAATTCTTAAGAACAAGGTGACATTGACTTGAGCTAAAAGACTCAAGGACATTTTATAATTTTATTAGCTTTTACGTTTACATGTGTGATGTGTTTACATGTGTGTTGCATGAATGTGTGCTATGGGTGCACATGAATGCTTTCACATATATGTGCATGTAGAGGCCTGAAGTGTAAGCCAAGAATCTGCTTCAACTGCTCTTCTATATGACTCTATGGGTCAGGTCTCTCAGGCAAACCCTTAACTGACAAACATGGCTATTCTTGCTATCTAGCCTGCTCCCAGGACTTCCTGTCTCCATCGTCTGAGGCTGCAATCACAGACAATTTATTACCCCAAGGCATTTTGGGTTCTGGGATCTGAACTCCAATCCCTACTCTTCCTACAACAAGTACCTTAACTGCTGAGCAGCCCTCTCCTCAGCCATGAGACATTTGTAAATGAACAAACAAAAACAAAATTGAAAAGAAAAAATCCTTCTGATCTTTCCTATTTCTAAGAATGGGAGGAAAGAGCTACTCAGCTGGAAAGAGGCCATTTGTGTGTGTGTGTGTGTGTGTGTGTGTGTGTGTGTGTGTGTGTGATTTTTTAAATGAATATTTTTATTTTATAATTAATTTAATTTTACATATCAGCCACGGATTCCCCTGTCCTCCCTCCTGCCATCCATCAGCCCTCCCCCTCAATCAACTCCCCACTCTCACCTCCTCCAAGGCAAGGTCTCACCAGGGGAGTCAGCCCAGCCTGGTAGATTCAGATGAGGCAGATCCAGTCCTCTCCTCCCTGCACCAAGGCTATAAGAGGCCATTTCTAATGGGAAGGAGGAGAGAATTACACAGAAGGCAAGATCCAGAGCTCAAGGGGCAGTCAGCGCTGCCGAGAAAAAGTCCAGCAAACACCATTGGGCTTTGATCCATCCCCATTCTCCTGCCTGCAGAGCAGAGAGAATTCAGAACATGCGCAGGAGATTTCAGAGTCGCTCTGGTCCAGTGATGACCATGAGCTCCAAGGCACCTGCCCTTGCCTCACAGTTTAACGTGACTGTGTGGGGGACAGCTCCACAGGCCCGAAAAGAGACTGCTTCTGAAGAACAGCACCCAAATACTCTCATTTAAAATCTGAGGCTGAGGTTAGGCCACAGTGGACTGGGCCCAATGCTCTTCTTGAGATGAACAAAGGTATATAAGGAATTTCAAAGGAATATAAGCTATAGCCATAGGGTGGCTTTTTAATTAATTTATTTATTTATTATATTTTGTTTTAAATTTACACATCAGCCATGGGTTCCCCTGTCCTCCCCACTCCCGCCCCTGCCCCCACCTTCCCCCCGACCCTCCCCTCCATTTCCATCTCCTCCATTCCCATCTCCTCCAGGGCCAAGACTCCCCTGGGGATTCATTTAAACCTGGTGGATTCAGTACAGGCAGGTCCAGTCCCTTCCTTCCAGGCTGAGCAAAGTGTCCCTGTGTAAGCCCAAGGTTCCAAACAGCCAGCTCATGCACTAAGAACAGGTCCTGGTCCTACTGCCTGGGTGCCTCTCAAACAGTTCAAGCCATTCAATTGTCTCACTTATCCAGAGGCGATCCAGCTGGGGGCTCCACAGCCTTTGGTTCATAATTCATGTGTTTCCATCGTTTGGCTATTTGTCTCAGTGCTTTTCTGGAAAGACACAGGGATCTCCCAATGACAGAGAAATGGGTGAGATCTACATGAACAACCTGGATGACAGTGGGAGTGATGAAGGGCAAGGTTCAAGGGAAAGAAAGCTTAGGGGAGCAGGAGATCCCAGCTGTATCAAGAACAGAAGGTGAGAACAAGGAATAACAGGGCATGATAAATGATGACCATATAAGAACAGGAATAGGCAGAGTTCTGGAGAGGTCCCCAGAAATCCACAATGATACATCCTTTGTAGACTGCTGGCAATGGTCAAGAGAAAGCCTGATCTGACCTAGTCTGGTGATCAGATGGCCAAACACCCTAATGGTTGTGCTGGAACTCTCATCCAATAACTGATGGAAGTGGATGCAGAGATCCTCGGCCAGGACCTAGATGGAGCTCCAGGAGTCCAATTGTTGAGAAAGAGGAGGGACTGTAAGAGTGTGAATTGTTGAGACCAAGATTGGAAAAGCATAGGGTGGCTTTTTGCTGAGTCTGGCTCCCAATGACTCTCATCCCACCTGCCCTTCGGCAGTGAGATACCAAAGGGTGAAAAAAAACAAATAAATAAAGCAACCCAAATGCCTAAAATGGGGGCCAGTAGATGAAATAATATGCAAGACACTAAAATCATGCAAGAAATGAACATTTAGTGCTATTCTGTAGATGATGTTGGTGACACATCTTTAAATTTTTTAAATGTTTTTTCCTTTATGTTTATTTATACGTACTTGTTGGCAAAGTTTTCTTTTCTTAATTACACATATTTATGATGCACAGTAGGAAAATTTATTATATGTCTTTTAATGTCAAATCAGGGTACACAGTATTTTCATTTTCTTAAACACACAGCATGTTTTTGAATGAGAAAAGACAATGTAACACAAGGGTGTGTGTGTGTGTGTGTGTGTGTGTGTGTGTGTGTGTGTGTGTGTAAGTATGTGTGTTGATTGTTACCAGTCAATGATGTATGGTGGGAAGGAGCTGAGCAGCCCTCAAGCTTGATCTTTGGAGGGTATCAGTATTCACCTTTATCTCTTTGTACACTGACGTTGGCACCCAGTCTGCTTGCTGTGAAGAAGCCAAGCAGCTGTGTAGAAAGTTGAGCATGCAGAAGAACATTTTCCATGGTGAGTGCTTGTGTGTGGGCTGAGCAATCCCAAAACCTAGCGTGCTCCCACCAATATCACCAGGAGAACAGCTCCATCTAGTCACAGAGTATGGGAAACAAACTGTGTTAAGCAGCGACATCTTAATATTATTTATTACCCAGCCATAAGTAATATTGTGATTGCCATTATTTTAAAACTGTTTCCATGGTGTTTCCTTTTCCCCTTTGCCTTGGTTAGACCCACCCTGAAGTCAGTGAACAAACAGAAGATGGTTTGCTCAGGTGTCAGTCACCTTCACTGGCAGCCAAGCAGCTCTGCCGATCATTTGGTACACAGGCAGCTCCAGAGCAAATCAGGCTACAGATTGAGAGACACAAAGATGACACGGATACCTGTCAGCACTATGATGAAATTTAACAAGGATGAATGCAAGGCCCTGGATTCCTATTTAAAAGCCAGCTGCCCAAGGACATGGAGCTTAGCAGGAACATACCTCTTAAAAACTCAGTCTTTTTTTTCCTTATATTAAGCTTATAAGTACAGTGAGAGTGACATGGATGCCAGGAAATATGCTGTGGCTGGCGACAACATTAATGCATAGAGTGCAGCACCGCCAGTGAAGACAGCTGTGCACATACCCTAAGTGGATCAGAAGACACTGGAAAAGTCACACTGATCAGCTGAGGCCAGAGGCCAGAGGCCATCACTATAGGAAAACCTGATATGCTAAAGTGACACATGACACGTGACTCTCTCCTAGTCTTGAGGACCTGTCCCAGCACAGAGTGCATCTGCTTGAAACTTGAGAATACCAAATTCTGTACACACTGCTGTCTCTTGTGCACCCATGCTGAAGACAAAAGTTAACCCATTAACTAAGCATAATAAAGGGGTCCCAACAGCTTAGCATGGACCTTAGTAATTCCAGCAAGCAGCTCGCTCTCTCTCTCTCTCTCTCTCTCTCTCTCTCTCTCTCATTAAATCAAAGGCATTTGCCTTTTTTTATTTAAAGAAAGTGCTTTATGGCTCCCCTTTGGCATACTCAACTCTTGAGCTCTGGGACCATTAGTAAGTACAATCAGGGATAGTCGAACATAAGTACACCATTATGCAAGTCAATCTGAAAATGGAGATGTCTACTGAATGACTAAGTAGGGGTAGTGTAAAGGAGTGTGAATGCACTGGACTTATTGAGGACTCACAGCCTGCATAGAATGGAGCAGGAGGGGGCAAGATTTCACCACACCACTCAGAACAGTATACAATTACCTCATCCATCCAATACCAAAATATTTCTATTATTTTTCCATTTAATATTTCCAGACTTTGACTTATCTCAGACAATTCAGGTAGTAGTAGGAACCAAAATTCTGGGTAAGAGGAGACTACTGTACTTTGCAGTAACACATATATGGATGCATAAATAAGAGGGGAGTTTGTTTTAAAAATTTGCAAATATCCATCCTGTACTTTGTTTTTATCCCTGACTTAACAAATCATTACTAGATAGATTATGGCCTCCCAGCATGAGTTCATGGCTCTTATGTTTATAAAACCAAGTGAATGAATAAGGTCATTTGGGAGAATGGTGTGTTGTGAAGGAAACAGATAAGGATGCCAGAGCAGGAACTGTCTGGAGGATCAAAAGTTCTTCCATTCCATTATTCAAAGCAGTTCTCTCCAAGGTAGTGCTATCTGAAATGGGATTTAACTAAAAAGAAAGTCTCCAAAAGAACCACAGTGTCCTGGGGAGCAGGAGCAAAATGTGAAAACTTATTCAAGTGTGCACAAGGTAAAGTGTGTGTGTGTGTGTGTGTGTGTGTGTGTGTGTGTGTGTGTGTGTGTGATGCTAACAAATATGTACCACACAGAAGGAGGTTTGGACTGAGTGTCACCTATGAGTGTATCTGTCCTACAGAGGTAGTATTCATTGTCCCAAAGCATCTTATACTGCAATGCTTTGGTTCTTAGGTCAGGTTTAGAATTTGACTGACATGATTATTATGCACAGAGGATATGAGGATAGCAACTGAAGGCACAGCCACAGAGTTTCCTAACATCCTCAAAAGTCAATGTTTATCCTTCTGGGAAGCTGGCCTGGAGAATGTGAGTAGGTGTGTGTACCAAGAAGCTTTTCTAATAGGCTTGGAGGTAGATACAGATGGTTGATCAGCTCAGCAAAGAACAGATATTTCTAGTTCATATCTGTAGCCAAGGATGCAGTCTGCATCGGTGGCTCATGTGTTTCTAGTGACTTGAAGAGTTCAGGTAAATCCTGGGCACTGCCTTGTGGTTGTTGTAGATGAATGTCAGGCAATGGCTACATTCCTGTTGCCCAGAGGAGCAGCATAGCCCCAGTCAGTCATGATGGTTGTCACACAGATGAGTCCTTAAACAGGGGCAACCCAAGCAGTAATGAGAGTTTTCCTGTTCCATTTTCTTTCTATTATTTCAAAATTTCAAGGAGAGCTCCTCCCGTGACTTTTGTACTTCAGGCCTGTTCTTTTTAGGAAGGGAGATAAATCTGTAAGAATACAGGTGACAGTTTTGTGGGACTTTATCAATGTCACTTTGCTTCATTTGTTTACATATACATTTATGCATTTGAGGCTAGCAATGTGGGGTTGTATTTATGGCAGAGTACAGTGATTACTCTTATAAATTGATTACCTTATAAAAGAACCATATTGATTAAAAGGAAATACACCTAGGCACAAGTGATCTATGTGGTGAACCATAACTAGGAGAAAGACATTATTCTAGTGCCAAGCCCATGAGTGGCCTACAGCCGCTGGTAAGGCCTTGAAGTCTTTCCCAACTCTGAGCTCTTTCGATTCCATGCAACCAACCATGGGGTTTCAATGCTCTGCTGAATTTTTTGAACAAAGATCATGCTTTCAAAATAAAGTGGAAAGTCAGTGTGTTCCACTGTGTGGAAGCCCTGTCTCTAAGGATTCTCACCCCACCCGCCCTCATCTTAGTTACAGGGTTCAGAAAACCTGGTTGCAGTGACTTGTCTACTTAGTCATGCTAGTATGACAGCAGGCTCTTTGGTCAAATGCTAGCCAACTCTGCATTTTCAGGAAGATGCTTTACAGGTGATTGTCATTTACAATCTGTTTACTTTAAGCAGAGCAGATAGATTTCTCTACCTTGGGTGAGCCCCACCCAATAAGTTGGAGGGTCTGAAGTCCAAAGTCTAAGAAGGATGTCATGTCCAAACTGAGAAAGATGTCTCCTTTAGATCCCAGGCTTAGGGCTTGAGATTGTGATATGAGACATCAGCTTTTTATCCCACATTCATCCCACATTTTATACCTGCCAACTCCAATTTGTGCATCAGATTAAAGCAGTCCCTCTTCTCACTTCTCACTCCTCTCTCTTCTGGCCCCTTGACTGATTTTGAGATACATGACTAATACTCAAACCCCAACTACTGAATTGTAATCCAGCAATATCACAAGTGGTGATTCTCCGAGGAATTTATTATTTCTTGCTAATGAGATAAATGTGGCTGGGTTTCAGGCAATGTTTGATCCAGGGGATAAGTGAAAACTTGGGTCTCCTCCTTCCATTTCCTGATTACAATTTCTGAGTGCTGGTCACCCTTGATATTTCCAGGTTTATGTCGTTTGGGGACCACAAGTAAAGATAGCATCCTACACAACAGTTAAAACAGTTGTCTTGAACTTCATTGTCTCTACTCTCAATTAATCATCTGTCCACCTTTGGACCACATCGTTAGTCTTCACCCATTTCCCTGAAGGTATTCTGAAGACTGTTAACAGAAGTCGAGGGACAAGTATACCAGAGAGTCACCACACAATAAAATCTCAGGCCCCAGTGGACACAGCAGCACGTGGTTGCTGGCATAGGAAAGCTGTGCTGGTTCAGCTTGTCTAGAGTGGGGCTTTGCATTCTGCATCTGTAAGGAGCTCCATGGGACTCTGATGACTGTGCTGACCGGTCTGCAAGTATCAAGGCATTGCACAAGTCTGTGTCAGAGCCTTGGTGGTGGTTAAGACTGAGCAGGTGACATTCTGCCTTGACACAACTTCCCATTGTGGCTGCTGCCTCTTGTGCTGAGCCTTGGCTCCAACATTCTACAGGAGATGACTGTCCTGCCTGAGGCAGGAGCAGAAATCCACCCAGATACATATATCACAAAGCACAAGCCCCAGAGGCTGCTCACTCTTGCTCCATGTAAGTGAGGATAGATAAAGATGTCCCCATCTCTGGGGTGCCTTCATACAGGTGTCCACAGGCCTGAAAAATTTACACAGCTCCCTGGATGGATCAGAGAAACAGCCCAGAGCTGCTGTTTGTATGCGATGCATGAGATTCACTGGAGAAAAGCAGAGGTCAAGGCTGAGTCATATAATTTCATGGTTGAAGACTCTAGCCCATACCGCATACTCCTCAGATAAGGTGTTTATTGCTGTAGGGGAAATTTGAACTTTGTTGGACAAAGGAGACCAAAGTCTTTTACTTTTTAAATACCATGTTAGTCTTTCAGCTGAAGGCTTACGGCGAGCGCCTGTGTCTGGATTTTAAATAGTGCAGGATTTGGGAGGCACCTGACAGGAGAGAATCATTGAAGCTTAGAGAAAATGTCTACAGTTGGATCAACTGTTCCAAGGTATAGGCCAGACCATCAACAGCCGATTCGATCAGCCTGACAGTATAAGGAGGAATACTTAAAACTTGTTAGGAAAATCTTACAAATCAAAGGCTGATTCAGTTCGAAGATATTGACCACATGACTGTCAAACAAATAAATAAAACACCTCAAAAGCATCTTTTTAAAGGAGTGGTGTTTTAGGCCACAGAATCTGACCAAGGTTTGACCTTGTAATTTCTCACCATGTTTCACAGGAAGACAAAGTGTAGCCTAGGTCAAGGCAGGGGCCAGAGATGAGCAGGAGCCATGAGTAGGCAGATGTCAGAGTGGGCAGATGCCAGGGTGGGCAGGGGCTGGGGGTGGGCAGAGGCTAGGGTGAGCATGGGCCATGGGTGAGCAGGGGTGGGAACTGGGCAGGGGCCAGGAGTGGGCAGGGGTTAGGGATAGGCAGAAGTTAGGGTGGGTATGGGCCAATGGTGGGCAGAGGCTAGGGTAGACAAGGGCCACTGGTGAGCAGAGGCCAGGATGAGCAGGGTCTATTGGTGGCCAGGAGCCAGGGATGGGCAGGGACCAGGGGTAGTCAGGATCCAGGGGTGGATAGGGGCCAGGGGTGGGCAGAAGCCAGGGGTGGGCAGGGCCAGGACTGGGAAAAGGCCAGGCACGGGCAGAGGCTGAGTTAGGTAGTGTCAAGGATGGGGAGAGGCTGAGGTGGGCAGGGCCAGCAATGGGCAGAGGCTGAGGTGGGCAGGGGCTAGGCATGAGAAGAAGCTGGGATGGACAAAGGCTGGGGTGGGCAGAAGCCAGGGTTGGGCAGGGTCCAAGGGATGGGCAACAGCCAAGGAGTAGGCAGGGGCCAAGGGATGGGCAGGGGCTATGGGTGGGCAGAGGTTGGGAAGGGAACCTGCTTCCATATCTGACATCTGACTTCCTTGGTAAAATAATTTTAAGAGATAGAGGATTTGTCCCCTCTTTCTTGCTTTCATTTCTTCATTTGATCTTAAATTCTCTGAATGTGCTCATGAATAAATTCCAAGGTGAAACCAAGTCTGCAATGGAAAGCATAATCCATCAGAAACATTTGGGCATTTTCTTTGATTCAATGTACTTTTAATAAGGGCAGAAGGAATCTGCCTTGGTCAACGTGAATATCTACCACCTACTGCACCATGAAATAAATGCTTTTGATACCACTGCATTATCTAGAAACACTTTGGATTTCTGGTGGGAAAGGTAGAATTGTGTGAAGAAATCAAAACATATGCCATAGGAATGGAGCCACAAAAGCACCTGGTATTCCAAACAGGCAAGACTAAAGTACTGATGATGAAATGCACAGAGGGCGGTGACAGTGTAAGCATGAGAGGGTAAGGGGACTAAGACACATCCCATCAGACACATTTGCAAATGGCCACATGGAATTCAAATTAGTTTAATCATAAGAGAAATTGGACTGTCACGTGTAACTGAAAGGTTTTTGCTTCAGGTACAATGGGAACTAGGTGTCAAATAATGCCGTCAGAGATCTTTCTCCCTTTGTATCTTGTCTCCACTTCTAATCTGTTCTCATTTTTAGGTAGGCTGTCTGCCAGAAGTAAAGTGTGAGCATCAGCAGGCCCATCCTGCCTATTGAGGAATCAGATGTACTAAGGGAACAGATGTATTTTATTTTCATTTTCATACTTTTTAAAAGTTCTTTTCTCATACAATACATCCTGACCACAGCCCTTGTCTCCAGCCCCCCAGCCCTGTAAGTCTTCTATCCATTGCTCACCCATTTCCCTTCAGAAAAAAAGCAGGCCTTCCAGAGATATCTACCAGACACGATATAACATGATGCAATAAGACTAGGCATGTACCATCATATCAAGGCTGAACTAGACAACCCAGTATGAAGAAAAGGGTCCTACAAGCAGGCAAATGAGAGACACACTGACTCCCACTGTTAGGAATCCAACAAAAACCTCAAGCTAACAACCAAGGCATGTATGCAGAGGGCCTGGGATAAACCCATACAGGCTCAGGGTAGTCACATCAGTCTCTGTGAGCCCCTATAGGCCCTGCTTAGTGGATTCTGTGGGCCATGTTCTTGTGGTGTCCTCAAACCCCCTGGCTTCTACAATCCTTCCCCCTCTTCTTTGGGGTTCCTGAAGACCTCCTTATGTTTGGCTGTGGGTCTCTGCATCTGCTCACATGAGCTTCCAGAGAAAGTCTCTCTGATGACAACTGGTCTAGGTACCAATCTTATGAATGTAGCAGAATATCATTAGGAATCATTTCATCTGTGTGTGTGTGTGTGTGTGTGTGTGTGTGTGTGTGTGTGTGTGTGTGTGTGTGTGTGTGTGTGTGTTGTCTTTGGTTCTATCCTAAATCTCTGAGTCTTCCAGCTTCTGAATCCTGGCTCTCTAGGCAGTACTGAGTATGGGCTCCCTCTCCTGGCTGGTGTGGGTCTCAGGTTAGACCAGTCATTGGCTGGCCACTCCCACAAGCTCTGAGCCACTATTGCCTCAGTACATCTTGCAGCCAGGAAGGTTGTGGGTAGATTTTTGTGGTTGGGTTAGTGTCCCAATGCCACCACCAGGAGCTAACCTGGTTACAGAAGATAGCTGGTTCAGGCTCCATATTCTTCATTACTAGGAGTCCTCCCTAGGGTCAACCTCATAGGTTCCAGAAAGTCTCCACTGCACTTGGTTTCCATTTTGCCCTTAAATGCCCATCTATTTCACTCATTTCTCCCTGTACTCTCTCCCTCTCTCCCTCCCCAACCAGATCCCTTCTGTTCCCATCTCCATATGTCCCCAGTCTATCTAAAAAAATCTAATCTATTTCCCCTTCCCAGGAACATCCAAGCAAACTCATCTGCCCATAGACCTCTCTACTTTAACTAACTTCTCTTGGTCTGTGGATTGTGCTGTTATTATTCTTTATTTAATGGCTAATATCCACTTATAATTGAGTATATATCATGTTTGTCTTTCTGGGTCTGGGTTGCCTGGTTTAGGATGATGGTTTTTAATTCCATACCATTTACCTGCAAATTTCATGATGTCATTTTTCTAACAATGAGTAATACTCTATTGTGTAAATATGACACCTTTTCTTTATAAATTATGTGGTTGAGGGATATCTAGGTTGTTTCCAGTTTCTGTCTTTTATGAATAAAGCTACTATTAACTTAGTTGAGCAAGTGTTATCGTAATAAGATGGAGTGTCTATTGGGTATATGCCCAAGAGTGATATCACTAGATACTGAGGTAGATTGATTCCCATTTTCTCAGAAACCATCATACTAATTTCCATAGTAGCTGTACCAGTTTGCACTTCCACCAGGATGGAGAAATGTTTCCTTTGACTCACATCCTTGCCAGCATGAGCTGTCATTTGTGCTGTTGAACTTAGCTATTCTGACATGCGTAAGATGGAATCTCAAAGTAGTCTTGATTTGCTATTCCCTGATGGCTAACGATGTTGAACTTTCTCTGCCATTTGAGATTCCTCTGTTGAGAATTCTCTGTTTAGATCTACACCCCATTTTAAAAATTGGATTATTCAGATTTTTTATGTCTAATTTCTTCAGTTTTTTATATATTTTGGATATTAGCCCTCTTTTGGGTGTGGAGTGAGTGAAAACTTTTCCTTATTTTGTAGGCTGTTGTTTTGTCCTATTGAAGGTGTCCTTTGCCTTACAGAAGCTTTTCAGATTCATGAGGTTCCATTTGTTGTCAGTCTTAATGCCTGTGCTATCAGTATTCTGTTCTGTTTAGGACATTGTCTGCCAATGCTGATGTGTTCAAGGCTATTCCATACTTTCTCTTCTAACAGATTCAGTGTGTCCGTTTTTATGTTGAGGTATTTGATCTACTTGGACTTGAGTTTTGTGCAGGGTGATAAATATCAATCTATTTTCATTCTTCTACATGCAGAATCCAGTTATACCAGCACCACTTGTTGAAGATGCTTTCTTTTTTCCATTGTGTATTTCTGGATTCTTTTTCAAAAATCAGGTGTCCATAGGTGTGTAGATCTATGTCCGGGCCTTTGATTCAATTTAATTGATCCACATGTCTATTTTTATGTCAATACCATGTGGTTTTTATTACTATAGTTCTGCAGTATAGCTTGAAATCAGGGATGGTTTTTTACCCCTGGATGTACCCTAGATATACACCTGGTGCTGGCATGGTCAAGACCTAGAATTGATTAGCTTTTCCAGGATATGAGTCACATCTTTTTTTAGGCAATTGGTGATAGTATTCTTATTGGCCAATCTCAATCATATTCTTAATTCTGCATCTTAGAAACATGAACAGTTTCATCCAAAAGCATTGGTTGAACTTGCAATGAAGGGTTCTAACCAAACAAGAACAAAACTAGGGTAGAAAACAAGAAAGAAATTACTCTATGAAGTATGACATCACTTATGTGAAATTCTACTACATGCATGCTAATTCAGAGTAAGCATTGTTACTCACCAGTGGAGAAAGGAATAGGGAAGATGAGTGATAAAGGGCACAGAATAGTTCTTAGGCAGTGGATCCACTTGTTATCTCCAGTATCTCTTGCAAAACTGGTGAACTGTTCTACTGTTCCATAAGGCAACAGATAAATTACATAATTGGGGGCTTAAGAGCATGCAGTAGAAACTACAGTGAGAATTTCAGAATGGCACTTGTTAGTATGGGAAGCAGGGAGCCTGTTGAGACATACTAGATGTCTTGTGTGTCTTCTAACTTACCTTTGACTTGAGGCTTTGTAGTGGCAGCAGGTGACACCCAGTAGCACCTTACCTAAGCTCTGTCACATCTCTCCTTCTTTGCCCTATACCTTTGTGTGGGCAAAGTTGAAAGTATAGCATCCAGCCTGATAGTCATTGTGCCTACAAGAACTGATGTGCCATGAGGTGGAGGCTAGAACAAAGGACAAACGTCCTGTGTTCCATCTCCTTGGTGGACAATTCCTTGTCATGCTTTCATCTCCACCCAGCATGACCTAGCAGCCTGCAGCAGACCTCACCCAATGTCTCAGCCTTTCCTCATTTACACTCGTTGCTTTATAATTTTTTCCTGAGCACTCCCTGTTAGATTTCTGAAGCAGCTTAAAGAGACAGAAGGCAAGAAAAGACCAGCATCTAACCTCACCAAAGGAGACTGTTTATTATCACACAGAGCAAGAAGAAGCCTCCCATAGCAGTTGGAGGGATCTGCCAAGAGGGAAGAGAACACTTGGGGTTTATATAGGAGGTGGGGAAATGGGGAGTTAGATACAGCTTCAGGGGTCTACCTGCAAGGCTGTAGTCTTCACTTCCTGGAGGTATTTGTCCAGACAAGGCCATTTCATTCTTAAAAACTGCCTTGCCCTGGCTATCAGGATGTAGGTAATGCTGGGTGACCGATTTAGTCAATGACAGTGAGGGTAAAGGAGCTTCCAGTTTCAACACAGAGGTCAGGGATTTCAGCAAGACTTAGGGGAATGTAGAGTTACTGGGATAGGAGTTGTGGGATATTTCTACACTGTGTGAAGATGTATTGCTGTGACTGTTGTAATAACAAGCTGACTGGTCAGCAGCTATGCAGGAGAGTACAGGCAGGATTTCCAGGCAGAGAGAGAACTCTGGGAAGAAAGGCAGAGTTGCCAGCCAGACACAGGGGAAGCAGGATGGGTGGTATGGAGGTAAGGTAATGAGCCTCATAGAAGACTGTAGATTAAAAAATATGGGTTAATTTAAGGTATAAGAAATAGCTAGGAATAAGCCTTAGGAATGGGTCAGAGAGGATGGTGGTTCTGGGAGTAGGGCAGGAGTTGTGGAAGGGTCTTCTCCCTGCTGAATGTGGGTGGCGGTCTTGTTCCACTTCCTAGAACTGGAAGAGATCTGTAGGCGTGGTCTTGTTGGTAGGATATGGTTGGTATCCTCTTGCCAGGAAGAAGTCTGTGGCCCTCTGGATGGTGAAGGTTTGTGTCCTCTGCTGAAGGGAGAACTCAGTGAAGCAGCAGCATTTTAAATAGGACTAATAGGCTCTCCCACAGTGAGGACCTTCTACAGGTTCTCTGGGGGGCCCTCCCATAGGTCCAAATGTCCTTGGTGCAGCTAAGGAATGAGGTACAGAGATCAGTTCCAAGTGGTGGAGTCCCTCAACAGCATGATGATGGAGTCATGAGTCATTTGTGTCTGTTTCCATAGGAAACATCATCTGAAACAGAGGTGGCAGGAGCCAGGGAGAAGGCGTGGGTTTGGAGCCGATTCAGGGTGACAGTGACTAGTCCTACCATCAGGAGCACTGCTCCAAACTAAGCTAGAAGAAACAGGGAGCTATAGAGCATTGAAGGAAGAGAAACAAGAGACAATAAAGGACTTATGTAAAGAATTGTATCTGGCCAAGAGTAAAAGGAATGATGGTCCCTTGCTGCCAGGGTTTTTCCATAGCATTTAAAAGGTCTTTTTGCCAATGTATCAAGAAAAAATGGAGCTGTTGTGAGAGCCATTGAGGGAGCTTATGTGGAACATTATTTTAAAGAAGGGTTCAGTAAGTAAAACATTTAAAAGACCAGTTAGAAATGTAAGTGTGGGAATAATAAGGAGGAAAGAAATGATCAGGGGGAGGAGGCAGACTGGGAGTGAACCAAAAGTCAATACATAGGGGAGACTTGTACTTGAGTTTTGCATCCGGTCCCTGTGTTTTGGGGATCCATCTCAAACCAGTTAGGATTGGTTGGTGCAGAAACAGCATGGCTCATGGAGGAGAGAACAATATCCATCCTTAGCGGTGGTCAGATTTAGTCTTGGAATACTGCAGCAGCCAAAAATATTGAGTTGGTTCTGAATGATGTTAAGCTGATTTGAAATTTCTTTAAGGATTTCTGAGAACTGGTGAGCAAGAGAAGTTAATTGATGCAAAGAAGGCTTCAGTCCAGCTGTTACAGCTCCTGAAAACATGCCCAGAAGGCCAAGAAGAGAGATGACTTAGGTGGTCCACAGCCCATTAGTCCCCCTTCTCAGAGGTCACCCAAACTCTTTCAGGGGTTTGAGGACATTGATCTCTCTTAAGTGCTCTGAGCTGACAAAAGGGGCAATGTAGAAAGGGCAGCAGTTAGAGTGCCTCAGAGGAAGATCCATCCAAAGGGCCACAATAAAACTTAACAGATGGTCCAGATCGTAAGACAGGCATTCAGTGAGAGCATGCTATGCAAGGGAGGTGGTATCTGTAACATAAAAAGTGTGACCATGAGAACTGTTATATGCTGAAGGTATAATTAAGAAAATAGTTAGGGTAGTTTTGTCCTTCTTGCAGAAAGAAATCAAGCAAGAAAAACCATCCATTGAATCTCTGACACACATTGCCACAAGTATTTGCAAGACTGGCGATTTGTGTCACTGTTGTTGATAACAGGATGGAAGGCCACTCAATTTTTGGAAAAGCTTGAGACTTTTTTTTTATTGGCCAGCATAAGTTCAGAGTCATCTTATGAATTATAGAATTGGATCTTCTCATTTACAACCTTATCAGAAACATTAAGAGTTTAACATCATGATTTACAAAATTTTTGTTTAGTAAGGTGAAATACAGTTGCACAACTGGCTGAACCATGTATCAGTTATGTAGAAGGATGAGGTAATTGTAATTAGCTGTTTGTTGTATCAGATTCATGCATAAGGAACAAACACCTGGGAGCATTGTAAAATAAGTCAGCTATACTCAGCATCTGATTGACAATTTAAAAGAGTAATAGAACCCTATTGAGTTAATTTTTATAGGATTGTCCAGCAAAGTTTTAAGCTGTGAGTCTGATGATAGAGTATCTGGCAGCCTTCTTTAATCAGGGAACATGGGTGGTTGGGGTATGGGCCCTGGAACTAGCTTTTAAAAGGAAGAATGAAAGCTAGGGTAAAAGATGACCAAGTGAACTAGCATGCAGGTCCTATACCAGTCGGGTGGTAGGCTTAGGTACATTGTCTCCTGTTCACCCATATGTCAGTTAAGGAGACACTGGGGACACAGTGATTGCTCTTTTCTTCTCTGTTGTTTAGCCACTTAGGATGTGCGTGTTGACTCTAAGATCTTCAAGTAAGCAAGAGGATCCATACCCCTGTCACGTGAGACATGAGGAGTGATTCATCTTCCATATAGTTAAGGAGGAGGATTTTCTGGTCTGGCTTACACAACCAGAGCTGGCCAGGCTTGCACAGCTGGAGACAGGACCAGCACACTTCTAGCAGGTCTTATTTCCACATGCATTCTTATCCTGGAAGGTTAAGGTTAGCAAGCAACTTACTCTGGAGGCCTATTCGAAGGAAATGGTACTCTTTGAGCCTGTGTGTGCCCTTTGATGCAAGTATATTGTAATTTAACCTATTTCACTCAAGCATTTCCTTTTCATAACCAGTTTTTTTTTCAAAACCAGTTTTTAATACACATGATTTTGAATATTATTTTACATGGAACAAACTTCACATTTACTTTAAACTTATCTAGAGTTACTTGCTTTAGACTTAATTTTGACACCATAGACAAAAAATTCTATAATGGGAGATATAAATTGGTCCCTCCTTCCAACCTTCTCTCTATAAATGAATTACATTTATACTTAGGATTACTACAAACAAAGTTCTAAGCACATTAAAGAATTTGATCATTTATAAAGAGATCAACCATTAAATTTCATGTCTTAATTATCTTTGTTTTAACAGTTTACTATAAATTAGTAACTCTCATTAGATTAGAATTTTATAACTTTACCCGTGTTAAGATTTTTGAGCATTAAAAACTATAATTTTTGAATTGTAACTCTTTTAGTATCAAAAATAAACTTTAAACTATAAATGCAGTTCATGGAGAGATGGGGAACCTCATTTTCCTGATCCTTTTATAGCATATTTTTATGAAATATGGTTTTATGCAACTCAGTTTCTCCAAATAGTTAAATCTTAACAAAGTTAGCAGAGACATAAGTTATTAGACATATATCTTTAAGTCAGTTTTGTTAGCATGATTAGACCATTATAACCTTAGGAATTTATTAACCTTAATCATCAGATACACCTCATCCTTAAGTCCCATCCTTCATAACCCTTGTATAACTTATTCAGATTGATGGAAGCAGATGCAGAGATCCACAGCCAAACACCAGGCAGACCTCCAGGAGTCAAGTCAAAGAAAGAGAGAGAGAGATGCTATGAATAAGCACATCAAGATCATGATGGGGAAACCTGCAGAGAAGACCAAACCAGACTAGTGGGAACTCATAAAAGTTGGATCAATGGCTGTGGAGCCTGCATGGGACTGGGCTATGCCCTCTGCATGGTGATACGGTTGTGTAGCTTGAGCTGCTTGGGGGGCCCTCTGGTAGTAGGATCAGAACCCATCCCTGGTGCATGAGCAGGCTTTTTGGAGCCCACTACCTATGATGGGACACCTCATGCAGCCTTGAGGCAGGTGCAAGGGCTTGGACTTGTCTCTACTGGCTGTGCCTCCCCATAGGATGCCTTGTCTTATAGGAGGATAGGGAGTGGGTTAGGAGGGGAGGCTGGGGGGGCACAGGAGGAGAGAGGAGGGGGGTCTTTGATTGGTGTATAAAATGAATGTAAATTTTTTCTTAATAATAATAACAAAGAGTTGTATTCAAGTTATATACATGGTATGTTGTAGCAAATTAAGATTGCTGGTACATTGACTTTTCACTATCAACTATTTTGTTGCAAGTTTTAAAATAATTCTTCTGTGCTTGGAATTTTACAGCTCTTTGACATTTCCCCCAGTGTGGTCTTACAAAACCTGAGAGAAAATGTTGGTTTCTGCAACAGCTTCAAAGATATCCATGATCTTCAATGAGGAAACATTTTTGTAAACAAGGGACATGGGGGGAGTATTGAGAGAGATAAACATCTGTAGTTACACTTAACCATTTTAACTTTTATATGTAACTCTTTCTTGATTGCATTTTTTAAATATCATGAGACATAACAATCACAAACTAATCATTTGTTGTAAGAAAATTTTCCAAGGGGAAGTGTTAGGCACTATCTGGGACCTTAACTCAGGATACACTACAGCTTCTCTGTTGCTGTATAGGTGGACTCCCTCCCAATTCTTGGCTTTTAGCCTGTATACCATAATTTGTCCAAAAAACCTTGAGGTCTTTCTTAGTTAGGGTTTATATTGCTGTGAAGAGACACCATGACCATGGCAACTCTTATAAAGGAAAAAATTTAATTGGGAGTGGCTTACAAAGGTTTAGTCCATTATCGTCATGGCAGGACATGGTGTGTAGGCAAACATGGTGCTGGAGAAGGAGCTGAGAATTCTACATCTTGATCTGTAGGCAACAGAGGAGTCTGTCCCAAGGGGCATGGCCTAAGCATATATGAGAACTCAAGGCTCTCCTCCATAGTTACACACTTCCTCCTCCAACAAGGCCATACCTACTTCAACAAGGCCACACCTCCTAATAGTACTACTCTCAATGGCAGAGCGTTCAAACACTTGAGTCTATAGGGTCCACACCTATTCAAAGCTCCACAGGTCTCATCAACTGAGGCCTAAGTGCATACAACCATCTGGGAAGAGTGACTAGCTACTTGGGTGAAGGTCCAATGACCTTGCCTAGCTCCTCTTTTCTTGAAGGAATATTAACATTTAACAAGTTCAGATGTAATTATTTTAAGCAGACACTGTAGTGGTATCTGCTCTGCCCATGACCTTGGGCTAGGTGCTTCCTGCCTTTGTATGTGACTTCTTAGGAGGGAAGGGCGAGGAGTCACAGGGTCCACTTATGTATATATGTATGTATGTATGTATGTATGTATGTATGTATGTATGTATGTATGTATGTATGTATTTATTTATTTACTTACTTACTTACTTACTTACTTACTATCCTGGCATAGTTGAACTCCAGATGACCTGGGAATTGAATCAGTCAGTGCTCTTAACTGCTGAGCCTCCTCTCTGCTGACCCTTCCCTTTTAAGAGGTCAGATACAAAGGCTGGTCCACAACCTCCTTTGGGCCCTACAGCCCAGGGTCATGGGTGGAGCAAGTACCACTGTAAAACACAGTTGGCGTTATTGCTGAGAGATGTTATACAGAGGTCTCCTTTTATCCTTTCTATGTATGAGCTTCCTGTTAGCTAGTTTTATTCTAGACACCTTTCTACCTCTATTGGAAATGATTTACACTTTGGTTGTTCTCAAGCACAAAATGCCTTTTTTCCCTGGACTGTTCTGTTTTCTCCTTCTCCCTGTTACAGAGTCAGAGGGCCAGCTTGACCTGGGATAGAGGCTTTGGAGCAAAATTTGGTCTTAAGTTAACAGGCCAACTCACAACTCCAGAGCCAGCTTTTCAGTGAAATAAAGCCAGTGTGTGACAATTTCCCAATATTATCCACACCCAAAATACATTTGAGCCTCTGTGAGGCTGAACCCAGTGATGTACACACCCAGAAGCAGTTTGTGTGTGTTTGCTGATGGAGGCAGATAACCTGAAAAGACTAACAAGTATTTTTTTTCTCTTAAAAAGACATTGAGTTGCAGAATAATGCAAGTACCAATAACCCAGAGTCCATCAAAAAGAAAATTATACAAATGAAACATTTAAGACAACTCAGACATTTGTTGGTATCAGGCAGTCTTTCTTTCTAGTTTGTTCCGTATCTTTATAACTGAAAAGTATTAATAAATCAAGAGTATCCAGGCTTCCTGTGGCAAAGACAAAGACAGGCTAGAGGTGTAAGTTAAAGAAGTCCAAAGAACAGAAAGACTATCTTACCCCAGGCAAAGCAGGCATTAGTGCCCTTTATAGCTTCCATCTCCATGTTCTCTTTGAGCCACAAAGCCAAGAGACTCTGGCACAGAGAAAACTGGCCTTACATAGAAAAATTTGCCCTGTATCTATGGTGATTCTGAGGTGGAGTTATGAACTCATCACCTGGCAAGGCTACCAGGATGCAGAAGGTCTCAGCAGGTATAAAGAAGTGGGAGGGATGCTGGACAGTTTATACCTTCCACTCCACAGCTCCTACAGCCATTATTCAGCTTGCTTCACAGGCTGTCATGGCTGGGACATTATCTTTGTAGCTCACATCCTACAGCATGGAGGAGTCCTTTGTGAGAGGCGGTGGAAATTAAATCAGTTTTGGCTTTCTGTACCATTGCAAGCAAGAGCTGAGTGGCAGGGAGGAGATGGGTTAAAATGAGTTGGGAATTATATGGGGAGAGGGGCCTCATGCCATTCCCCATTCCATTTTATGAAGGTATATTGATCAGTTTAGGTCATTAAAACCCAAAGTTTCTAATTCAGACCAGTGATGGTGATTGTTTCCTGTATATGACGGCCAGATTTGAAGCTCGAGCCAACCAACTGTGATTCCTCTGAGGGCTCTCCCAAATGCAGCTCTCTTAGATTAGCCTGCAAACAGGCCTGGAAAGCAGGAGAGGTATCCCCTGACTCATATGTTTCCAGGAGCCAAGATACCTGTCACTGGTGAAAAGATCCTCGAACTTTCAATGGAGCAAATCTCAAGACAAGACAGAAGGCGATTCCCAGAGCCCCCAAGATCTAACCAGGGCATTCCAGAGTTAGGTCTCATGAGTTACCTTCTCCAGATATTTTGGCTGTGTTGGAGATGGGGTCTGATCTAATGGAGAGTGGTCTCCCACCTGGAGGTCAGACTCTATCAGAACGAAACTAGGGGAGAGGAGAAAAGGATGAAAATGAGGAGCGAAAGAAATAACTTCCTGAGACAGACAGATAGCCCTGCCAGGCCTACTCAGGGCTCAGGGCAGCAAGCAGATCAGGGCAAGGGAAGTCTGCCTATGTGTGTGGGGGTGGAGGTGGGAGGGCAGGGGTGCTCAGTGCTCTGTGTGCCCAGGTCTTGGCACCAGATATTCGATTTCTGAAACAGCACAGAGACAGAAGGCAGGAAAGGACCAGAGTCTAAACTCCCTAGAAGAGACTGTGTTTACTAACACACACATCAAGTGGCACCCTCTCTCCTGTGGGAAGTGAAGGAGTCTGCCTAGAGGGAAGGGAATACTTGGGAATATACATGGTGGGGCTTAGAGAATGGCAAGTTAAATACAGCTTCAGGGGGCTACCCATGGGTCTGTAGTCTTTATTCCCTGTAACTGTTTATCCAGACACAGCCATTTTATCTTTAGACTATCAGAATGTGAGTGATACTGAGTCATTGAGTTAGGCAACGACTGTGGGCGGGGAAGGGCTGGAGTTTCAGCATGTGCTAGGGGATGTCAGGAAGCCTAGGAGAATGCAAAGTTCCTTGGTGAGGGTATGACTTTGTTCAAGGTTTATTCTGATACTCCCCATCAGGGGTCACGTAACTGGATGTGGACATCCCCCCAAAATTGCAACAGTAAAAGATTTCTGAGACAGCAGTGACCAAAAATTGATTTTGATAATCAGACAGGTCATGAATATAAAGTGTTTCTGGCAGTGCTCATCCACGGTGCGTCACTGCAGGCCTGGCTCTGAACAAAGGGCATGCACACTTTGCCCTGCATGTCATCATGCCACACAATACCAATGAAGGCTGCTGGAATCCCCTAAGCTCAAACTGCAACTATGGTACATAATAAAAGGTGAAGTTCTTACTGTGCCTGCGAGGGTGTCTGCTCTTACAGAAGCGGGATAGTTTAGTTATGGAAAACAAGGGCCTAGAGTATTTTCTCTCATCATTATTCTCCAGTGTGTCAAATCAGCGCATCTTTGAATTGTATTGTGTTAGAATGTTTGAGTTTTAAAATTGCCATTGGAGTTTCTGACTGGTTTCATGAAACACTATTAAGTGGATTTGGTCTTGGGATGGAACAGAATTGCCAAGAGTTTCTAAAATAGCCTTAAACGACTCCTGCCATTTTCACTATGCATCTCTGTGAAGTGGCTTTCTCATCACTGGCAATTCCAGAATCAAAGTACTGATCAACTCAGAATAGTGAAGATGGTCCGTGTCTCCAATCCCAGTTATTTATCTGATTTAATTATCTATGTAAACATAAACAGAATCATCCATCTCATTAGTGTGCAAGTTTGATTTCATTTTTAATAAATGATATTTTATATACATCAAAAATTGTTTTAAGTAATTTTTGTCATGCTTTATTATGAGTTGGTGTTTGATTTGTATATCTATTTCATAACCTAGATACTCAGGTTGTGCACAAATTTCTCTAGTGGAAAGGAGGCACAACCAGGTAAAAGTTAAGAAATTTGCCCATAACACCTCATGAAAGTTTGAGCCTCTGAGGTGTCTAGACAGATGGGTGGGTAAAACACTGTGTGAGTGGAGCTGATAAGATGAACTAAGGTGTTGATGCCAAGCCTAAGGCAGAGTAGAAGAAAATTATCCAAAGTGGTAATGCTAAGATGCGGTCTTTTGACTGGAAGAGAATGGGAGCCAAGATACACCCTTGACTTTCCAGGACTTGAGGGGAGCCTGGAAACCTTGTGAGATGAATATTATATCAAATATACATGATGTGAGAGGCATCTAGGACTTGTAATTCTAAAGACTTACTGTTTTAGTTTGCTGGGCATTTAAATTGTAGAGAAAATAATCTAGTCACTTTTCTTGTGCTACGTTGCTGGTTTACCAACTACCCCCGGACATCAAACAGGCTGCATTTCAAGTCCTGGTATGACACTGATGAGATGGGGGAGGGGGATTCAGATGAGACACACAAGGGTGGCTGGTCTTGACATTGTGTCACCTTTGTCCTCAACTGGAAGACCTAGGTTGGGCCTAGCAATCATAGACTTGTCACATTTGATCACAAGTGTAGCTGCAGGTACTGACTGTCAGCTGGGGGCTTACTTCCAACACGGATGTGTTCCAAGGCTTTCAGAGGCAAACAGCAAGTGTACAATGGTGTCCCATTGGTTAAGGAAGCATCAGGGATCTGCTTATGGTTAGGTGATTAGATAGAGCCCATACTTTCATGGAAGCTTGTTCATGTCAGGTAGTAAAAAAAAGGCATAGGTCACATGGTAATTTCCTATCATTGCATAAATTACCACAAATTTAGCAGTTTAGAGAAGCATATCCTTCTTGTTTGTTTGTTTTTGAATTAATTATTTTTTATTATTATTATGTGTTTTAATTTTATACATCAGCCATGGGTTCCCCTGTCCTCCCCCCTCCTACTCCCACCCCTACCTTCCCCCCAGTCCCTCCCCTCGATTCCCATGTCCTCCAGGACCAAGAAACCCCTGGGGATTCATTTAAACCTGGTGGATTCAGTACAGGCAGGTCCAGTCCCTTCCTTCCAGGCTGAGCAAAGTGTCCCTGTGTAAGCCCAAGGTTCCAAACAGCCAGCTCATGCACTAAGGACAGGTCCTGGTCCTACTGCCTGGGTGCCTCTCAAACAGTTCAAGGCATTCAATTGTCTCACTTATCCAGAGGGCCTGATCTAGTTGGGAGCTCCACAGCCGTTGATTCATAATTCATGTGCTTTCTTTCGATTGCCTATTTGTCCCTGTGCTTTTTGCAATCTTGGTCTCAATAATTCACACTCTTGCAGTCCCTCCTCTTTCTTGACAGTTGGACACCTGGAGCTCCACCTGGGGCCTGGCTGAGGATCTCTGCATCCACTTCCATCAGTTATTGGATGAGAGTTCCAAGATGACTGTTAGGGTGTTTCGTCATCTGATCACCAAAGTAGGTCAGATTAGGCTTTCTCTCGACAATTGCCAGCAGTCTACAGAGGATATAACATTGTGGATTTCTGGGGACCTCTCCAGCACTCTGCCTATTCCTGTTCTCATGTAGTCTTCATTTATCATGGTCTGTTATTCCTCGTTCTCCCTTTCTGTTCTTGATCCAGCTGGGATCTCCTGCTCCCCTAAGCTTTCTTTCCCTCAAATCTTGCCCTTCATTACTCCCACTGTTGTCCAGGTTGTTCATGTAGATCTCATCCATTTCTCTGTCATTGGGTGATCTCTGGGTCTTTCCTAGGGTCCCGTTTTCTAGGTAGCCTGCCTGGAGATGTGTAGCAGTCTAGTCATCTTTGTTTTACATCTAATATCCTCCTATGAGTGAGTACATACCATGTTTGTCCTTCTGAGTCTGGGTTACCTCACTCAGGATGATTTTTTCTAGATCCATCCATTTGCCTGCAAACCTCATGATGTCATTGTTTTTCTCTGCTGAGTAGTACTCCATTGTGTATATGTACCATATTTTCTTTATCCATTCTTCAGTTGAAGGGCATCTAGGTTGTTTCCAGGTTCTGGCTATTACAAAAAAATGCTGATATGAACATAGTTGAGCAAATGCCCTTGTGGTATGATTAAGCATTCCTTGGGTATATGCCCAAGAGTGCTACAGCTGGGTCTTGAGAGAGATGGATTCCCAATTTTCTAAGGAAGTGCCATATTGATTTCCAAAGTGGCTGTACAAGCTTGCATTCCCACCAGCAGTGGAGGAGAGTTCCCTTTGCTCTCCACATCCTATCCAGCATAAGCTGTCTTCTGTGTTTTTGATCTTAGCCATTCTGACAAGTGTAAGGTGGTATCTCAGAGTCATTTTGATTTGCATTTCCCAGATAATTAGGGATGTTGAGCAATTCCTTAAATGTCTTTCAGCCATTTGAACTTGCTCTGTGGAGAATTCTCTGTTTAGTTCTATAGCCCATTTCTTAATTGGACTGTTGGGCATTTTGATATCTAATTTCTTGAGTTCTTTATATATTCTGGATATCAGCCCTCTGTCAGATGTGGGGTTGGTGAACACCTTGTCCCATTCTGTAGGCTGTCGCTTTGTCTTGTTGACCTTGTCCTTTGCTCTAAAAAAGCTTCTCAGTTTCAGCAGGTCCCATTGATTGATTGTTTCTCTCAGTGTCTGTGCTACTGGTGATATATTTAGAAAGTGATCTCCGGTGCCAATGCATTCAAGAGTACTTCCTACTTTCTCTTCTATCAGGTTCAGAGTAACTGGATTTATGTTGAGGTCTTTGATCCACTTGGACTTAAGTTTTGTGCATGGTGACAGATATGGATCTATTTGCAGCCTTATACACATTGACATCCAGTTATGCCAGCACCATTTGTTGATGATGCTTTCTTTTTTCCATTGTACATTTTTGGCTTCTTTGTCAAAAATTATATGTTCATAGGTGTGCCGGTTAATGTCAGGATCTTCAATTTGATTCCATTGGTCCACATGTCGGTTTTTATGCCAGTATCAACCTGTTTTTATTATGGTAGCTCTATAGTAGAGCTTCAGTTCGGGGATTGTGATGCCTCCAGAAGTTGTTTTATTGTACAGGATTCTTTTGGCTATCCTGGGTTTTTTGTTTTTCCATATGAAGTTGAGTATTATTCTTTCCAGATCTGTGAAGAATTGTGTTGGTAATTTGATGGGGATTGCGTTGTATCTGTAGATTGCTTTTGGTAAGATCGCCATTTTTACTATGTTAATCCTGCCTATCCATGAGCATAGGAGATCTTTCCATTTTCTGACATCTTCTTCAATTTCTGTTTTCAGGGACTTAAAAGTTCTTCATATAGGTCCTTCACATGTTTCATTAGAGTAACCCCAAGGTATTTTATATCATTTGTGGCTTTTGTAAAGGGTGATGTATCTCTGATTTCCTTCTCAGCCTGTTTGTCTATTGTATATAGGAGGGCTACTGATTTTTTTTGAGGTGATCTTGTATCCTGCTATGTTGCTGAAGGTTTTTATTAGCTGTATCAGTTCCTTGGTTGAATTTTTGGGGTCACTCATGTATATTATCATGTCATCTGCAAATAGGGAGAGCTTGACTTCTTCCTTTCCAATTTGTATCCCCTTAATCTCTTTATGTTGTCTTATAGCTCTGGCTAGAACTTCAAGTACTATATTGAATAAGTATGGGGAGAGAGGACAGCCTTGCCTTGTTCCTGAGTTTAGTGGTATTGCTTTGAGTTTCTCTCCATTTAATTTGATGTTGGCTGTTGGCTTACTGTAGATTGCCTTTATTATGTTTAGGTATGTTCCCTGTATTCCTGATTGCTCCAAGACCTTCATCATGAGGGGGTGTTGGATTTTGTCAAATGCCTTTTCTGCATCTAGTGAGATGATCATGTGGTTTTTTTTCTTTAAGTTTGTTTATATGGTGTATTACATTGACAGACTTTTGTATGTTAAACCACCCTTGCATCCCTGGGATGAAGCCTACTTGATAATGGTGGATAATTGTTTTGATGTGTTCTTGGAGTCTGTTTGCCAGAATTTTATTGAGTATTTTTGCATCAATGTTCATGAGGGAGATTGGTCTGTAGTTCTCTTTCTTTGTTGCATCTTTGTTTGGTTTAGGAGTCAGGGTAATTGTAGCCTCATAGAAGGAGTTTGGTAATATACCTTCTGCTTCTATTGTGTGGAACAATTTAGAGTATTGGTATTAAGTCTTCTTTGAAGATCTGGTAGAATTCTGCAGTGAAACCATCAGGTCCAGGGCTTTTTTTGGTTGGGAGACTTTTAATGACTGATTCTATTTCCTTAGGGGTTATTGGACTATTTAAATGGTTTATCTGGTCTTGATTTAACTTAGGTATGTGGTACCTATCCAGAAAATTATCCATTTCTTTTAGATTTTCCAGTTTTGTGGAGTAGAAGTTTTTGAAGTATGACCTGATGATTCTTTGGATTTCCTCTTTGTCTGTTGTTATGTCCCCCTTTTCATTTCTGATTTTGTTAAATTGGATTGTCTCTCTCTGTCTTTTGGTTAGTTTGGATAAGGACTTGTCTATCTTGTTGATCTTCTCAAAGAACCAACTCTTTGTTTCATTAATCCTTGTATTGTTCTCTTTATTTCTATTTTATTGATTTCAGCTCTCAATTTGATAATTTCCTGGCGTCTGTTCCTCCCGGGAGACTTTGCTTCTTCCTGTTCAAGGTGTGCTATCAAGTCACTAGCGTGAGATTTCTCCAGCTTCTTTATGTGGGCATTCAGTGCTATGAATTTCCCTCTTAGCACTGCTTTCATAGTATCCCATAAGTTTGGGTATGTGGTGTGTTCATTTTCATTGATCTCTAGGAAGTCTTTAATTTCTTTCTTTATTTCTTCCTTAACCCATTGGTGATTCAGTTGAGCATTATTCAGTTTCCATGAGATTGTAGGATTTCTGTAGTTTTTTCTATTGTTGAAATCTAACTTTAAACCATGGTGGTCTGATAGAACACAGGAGCATATATTTAATCCCATAGACACTACCAACTGATAGAAATACAACACAGGCCACATCGTCAATGTTAAAATTTCCAGGAGTTATTTGGTGACGTCAAATATACCAGTAACATTGACTTTAATAGTGTATTTTTTTTAGCACAACATATCAGTGTTATCATTTTAACACAAAATCAATATAATAATTATTAATGTACTTACAGGTTGTATACCAAAAATTCAAAATTATTGCATATATTTCATTTTCAGTACCTCTTAATTTGGGTTAGTGGTAATCAGATCATACAGCTACAATGAAGGCTGAAGATATTTAGGTACTGACTATGAAGCATCTAACTAGGAGGCCAACCTCACATACACAGTCAGACAACAACATTCTCCACTCCCAGAAAGATGGTTTTAATTGCAGAGGTATTTTCCCATCCTTTATCTTAGGGTACACTACACTTTGCTGAATTATCATTTAGGTTGAGAGAATGGGAGGGCTGATCATAAATAAGACAAGGTAGTCTGATTTTCAACAAAGCGTTCTGTCTTATCTAGGGTTTCTATTACTGTGATGAAACATCATAACCAAAAGCAACCTGGGAAGGAAAGGGTTTATTTCAGCTTACACTTCCACAACACAATCCATCATGGAGAGAAGTCAGGGCAGGAACTCAAGAAGGGCAGGAACCTGGAGGCAGGAGCTGAAGCAAAGATCCTAGAGGAGTGCTGCTTAGGATTTGCTCCTCTTAGCTTGATGAGCCTGCTTGTATCACCCAGGACCACCAGCCCAGAGAAAGTGCCACCCACAGTGAGCTGGCCCTCCCACATTAGCTATTAATCCTAATCCTGACAATGCCTAACAGACTTACCTACTGGTAATTCTTTTTTTTTTTTTCTTTTGGTTTTTTTTTTTTTGAGACAAGGTTTCTCTGTGTAGCTTTGCGCCTTTCCTGGATCTCACTCAGTAGACCAGGCTGGCCTCAAACTCACAAAGTTCTGCCTGCCTCTGCCTCCTGAGTGCTGGGATTAAAGGTGTGCGCCACCACCACCCGGCTACAGATTTAGCTCAGTGGTAGAGCTCTTGTCTAGCAAGCCCAAGGCCCTGGGTTCAGTCCTCAGCTCTGGAAAAAAAAAAAGAAAAAAATACAGGTAATTCTTAGAGAGGCATTTTCTCAATTAATATCCCCTCTTTCCAGATATATCTAGGCTTGTATCAAATTAACAAAAACCAACCAACACAATTGACCACTTGTCAACTGGACACTCAAATACATTACTTATTAAACCCTAACCTTTCCTTTCTCATTCACCTCTGAGATCTCATATTAATATCAATATTATAATATAAAACATTCTAATTTTTAAAAGTCCCACAGTCTTGAAACGTTCTTTACCACCTTAAAAATTCAGTATTTTTAAAACTTCTTTCTGAAATAGCCACAATCTCTTAACTGTGGGTTCCTATAAAATAATAAAAAAAAATATTATATACTTTCTAACTCTCAGAGGGAAGAATTAGGGCATAGTCACAATCAAATCAAATAAAAACCAGATTCAATAATAAAAAAATTTCTGCTTGTCATCTGGGACCTACACAAGATCTTCTGGGATCCAGATGGCTCCATTCCTCCAGCTCTGCCATCAACAACACACGTAGCATCACACATCAACACACATCAACAACACGCATACACTCAGGCAGGCTCCACTCCATACTTTGTACTGTCCTTGTTTGTTGTCCCAGGATACTGGTATTTCCCCATCTGTTGGACTCTCTACTGCAACTGTGATCCACCTTCACCAATAGCTTTACCTGGGTTCTCTTCAGGGTGTCTGATGATATGGGTGCCAAACCTCAACTTCTCTCTATGACCCCTTCGAACCTGGACTTCTACCACAATGAAGCCTACACCTTCACCAATGGCTTCTCCCAGCCTTTTACACTGCTAAGTCTCAGTGGCTATTCATGAGCCTTTCATGTTTCCAAAACTAGTTCCACTTAGGAGACTCTTACACATTACCGTGTTCTACTGCCAGCATGAAATGCAGCCTCTAGCCCCTATGGACCACAGTGCCTATGTGCTGATGCTGAGGAGATAACTCCAGGTTTATGATGCCCAGTGATTCTGATTTCTTCATCACAGCTGACTCTTCATCTTCAGCTGACCAGCATCAACTGTCTCAGTCAAGCAAAGGTTTCATTTTAGTGTTTCTGGAGTCTTGGTAATCACAGCCAGTTCTTCAACCTAGATGACCAGAACCACATATTCTTCTTATAAAATATCACACAAATGACCAGTAGGGTTTTGCTTCTTTGTGAATATCCACAACTCAGGTCTTCATCATCTGTATAACTCTCAACATTCTTATCCTCCAAGCTTCCCCAGAACAGTTCACTCAGCACTAAGCACACAGTGGCTTTTCCAGACCAAAGTGAAAATGCCACCATAACCCTCCTGCAAACACATGGTCAGGTCTATCACAGCAATACTCCATGACTCAGTACCAATTTCTGTCTTAATTAGGTTTCCAATTGCTGTGTTAAAACATCATAACCAAAAGCATCCTAGGGGGAAAATGGTTTATTTCAGCTTACACTTTTCACACCACATTTTATCGCCAAGGGAGGGCAGGGCAGGAACTTGGAGGCAGGACCTGAAGCAGTAGTCACAGAAAACTGCTGCTTATTGGCTTGCTCCTCATGGATTGTTCAGGCTGCTTTTTTATACCACCCAGACCAGCTGCCTAGGGAAAGCACTTCCTAGAATCAGCAGGGCCCTTCCATCAGTCACCCATTAATCAACAATAACCCACAGACTTGCCTACAGGCCAATCTTCTGGAGGCATTTTCTCAATTGATATTCCCTTTCTGGATATGTGTAGGTTTATGTCAAGTTAACAAAAATCAACCAGCACATATTCAAAGCTGCTTGGTTTAAGCCAGCCTATTCACTTGGTTTTCTGTAGCTATAGACAATGTTGGGACAGATGACTGAGGTAGAAAATGGTGGTCCAACTGTGAAGAATGAGGGCTCCCTCCTGCTTTACTCTTTGATGATGGCACTACATTTGTGCATCCCTACGCTGAAAACCCAGATTTGAAATGCTCTAAAATCTCAAACTTTTTTGGCATCCACAGGCTATTATTAGTAGATAACTTCTTACCACCAAACTCTTGCTCACTCACAAAATGATTTCAAAATGGTATATGAAATTGCCATATAAATATAAAAAACACAAATTAATTTTGAATATAGACTTGGGCCTCATAATCAAGATATTCTATTATGTAGAAGAACTTAATATTCTATTAAGTACAAAATCATGTGTGAAAGCAGTCCTGGTCCCAGGCATTTCAGATAAAGGATACTCAGCCCCCTTCTTAGTCCACAAAGCACAAGGGCCAAGTCTTGCACACAGTAACTGGCCTTCTTACCAGCTTCTCAGGGTGCCACAGAGCCTCTGAATGCCATGTAAATGACTGTAGCAAAGGAAAAGATGAGACCAGGAGGGCCAATCTCTTTTTTTCACACTCACAGCATAAAGAATGTTCTCTTTCTCTGCAGGTTCCTCCTCTTCTGGCTATACAGAAAGACCCCCAAACCCATCCCTTTTCACCCAACATAAATGACATTTTCCTTGGTAAAGCTTTGCCAGCACCACCAATCACAGTCACCATTCCAAATTCTTTTGTCTGTCTTCCATCTTCCCCTTTAACACTGTTCTACCATGACAATTTATTCATCTCTTTATCCCTGATATAGCTTTACATCCTCCAAGGGAAAGACCATGCCATTCATCTCTTCCTTGTCTATGATTATCACAAGCCTATATCACAGTGAAGACTCGGTCATGAGTGCTGCTTTGGTTCATTGAATAGAAGAAACATTAATTGGTCCATATGGGAACATGAATGTGTGACCTTGGCTTTATCTATTCCCAGAGCCAGCAGTCAGAATTTGCATGCTTTTGTTGTTCTGGGTCAAAGGAGCCACAGGCAGTTCAAAGTACTAGGGGCTGAATACAGGGACATGTGACAATCCACCTCTTTAGTTAGATAAAGAAGACCTATTCATACATGGTGAGGAGGGAATCAATGGAGTTCCTGGCCCCTTTGCCTGTGACAATGGTCTTTCTGAGCAGCCTCTTAGAAGGTGATTAATGTGAGCTCCTGCTGAGAACTTCAAATTGATCTTGCCAAAGAAAATGTCATTTCTCTGCTTGTCCTTTGACTTCAGAGAGAAAATATGGAACAGAAAGTTTCAAACAACCTGGAACATACACAAGGTGTGTTCAAAGAAGGCAGGATACAGACCATCCTGGGGTAAACACATGTGGGTCTGTCCTCCATCCTTAAGATTCATTTCATTATCACATGGCCCCCACTTCCAGTTTCCTGGTGCTCTGTTGTTCTGCTTAACCAGGACACACCTGATCCTTCACATGATACTCTGACCTCACTGGCAATTGATTGCATAGTTACAATGGCATAGAAACATGTCAGCTTCCTGATGCTGTCTTCACTTCTGGAAAAGTAGAAGTGAATCCCATATGATGGGAAAAATGGACAGAAAAAAAAATGAAATTACAACCTATGGTCAGAAATTTTGTAATAGGGATGACCAAGGAAGATGCCTATGATATGGAGGAAAGAGCATTCACTTTACCACTTTGTTCACTTACCCAACATACATACATACACATGCATACAAATACATGCAGTGGCCATGTGGTTTACCATGTTTGGATGGATATTTAGACATAATAACAGCTGAGACTGTTCAGAGATCTGAAGAGACAACTGAGTAGCTGGGCTTGGGGGTCAGAGGACCAAGCAGCATCAACAAGGTTGCAGACTAAGTAAGAGACACATATAAAGCTTGGTAGGCTGTCTTATGACAGTAATTTTGTGGATTTTTTTTGTTATTGTTGTTGTTGTTGTTTTCCTAGATGAAAGGTTTGGGGCTTGTGAATAACAAGATGTGATTTACACCTTTGAACAATCCTTCTGGCTTCTGAAGAATAGATTTGGGTCAGGTTTAGAAGCAGAGAGCTAAGCTAGAAAATGGTTGTTGTAGCTTAGTTGAGGAATAATAGTGTGTTAGACTAGGAGGTGACAGTACATATGGAGAGATGTGAGCAAAGGCATACACCCGGACATACAATAAGGCAGGGCAAGAAAGATTATCACAGAAGTGAGAAGCACAAGGGGTACAAGAGTGAAAAATGGTTGGGGATTTGTCTTCTTAGTCACCAGGAATAGCAGACCCACAGAGAAACATCACCATCACAACCACCATCATCTTTATCACACCACCACTATTACAGTCATGTTATTACCATCATTGCTGTTATCACCACCATCATCACCATAGTTGCTGCCACTATCTTCATCATTAATTACCATTATTAACATCATCATCTTTATCACTACCATCAGTCATATCACCACTACCAACTGGCAGCAGCAACCAGCACCATCCATCATGACCATCATTGCTATTGGTATGATCTGCATCATTTTCATTCTTAGAGCTATTGTATTGAATAATTGTTTTAGTTTGTAGTGAGCAATCATCAGTATTAACTCATTGGAATTTCTTCTTTAGACTTGTGAATTTTTATTTCTCTGCCTATAAATACATATGTATTATTTAAAACCTTCTTTTCACTATTCCATTAATAGCTACTAGATGGTTGGTATCTAGATTGTGCCTGCTTATCCCCATTGTCCTTTCCACATTGCTTGGTAAGCAATTCTCAAATTCTTTTACAGCTTTGTAGGTTTCATCATGCCTTAGACATTCCAATCATTCCTAAAACTTGGATCATTTTGAGTGTTTGATTTTTCTTATTATGTACATCACAAGGTCTTACAGAAAGGAACCAATAAGATTCAACTTTCCTCAACTCTTCTTAGGAAACTACATTCAGTCTTTACAGCATCGTCATAACCAGGGAACCTCAACATTATCTCATGCCCTTATATCCAGTTCCTCAGTGAAGAGCCTCCAACCTTACTTAAAGAAAATTTCCATACAGCTCTTGAGCCCTCTTTATTCTTCAGTATATGATCTTTCTTTGGGCCATTCTTTTTATGATTTCAGCATATCCTTGTCATTCCTCAACTATCATAATCAATAACCAACTATTTACTCATTCTTCAATTCTTTATTAAGAGCTCACCATACAAAGCTGTCCTTTTGAAGTCTTTAAGCTCTTTGTGACTGGTGGTGGCCTTGATGACATCCACCTGTGTGGTATTTCTGGACATCACTCTTTTGTTACTCCCACACAGAGCAGAATTTGGAGACTCCCTCACTTATTTATCACAATGGATGAGTAAGATACTGTCTTTCCTAATGGATCCCACTATATTCACATGTTTTTGAAGAACGTTACCTTCCAGTGCGCGCATGCGCGTGTACACACACACACACACACACACACACACACACACACACACACACACACATGAGGATGCTGATATGCTCCACACAGCCATTGGACCATCACTCTTTAATCAACAGTGCCATGTTTTTAACCAGTAACTTCAAGAGCTACACATTTTTTACATGGCAGCAGCTCAAAATTTAGCAGATCCGCAATTAAGAAAAACCATGCAGAGGTTACTTTTAAAGTACTGTTTGTGATTTGGGATATTTTAAACTATCTCTCTGGTCAAAGCCAATCACTAAATTGCTAAGAGTCTAAAAGATATTGTACAGATGCCTGCAAAATTGCCTCCTCCCCCTCAAATTATGCTTTAGTGGAATAACGTTACATACTGCTAACAATCATAATTAAAAACAAAAAATCCTGTCATGGACAGTCTTATATAAGTTTCAATTTGATTCTTATATCAAAAATGTGTTCATTCTTCCCAAAAGAGTGGCTTGCCTTAATTTCACAGCTATTACAACTAACAGAAAAAAGCAGTGAGCTTCCCTCAGGAGGCTTAAGGTCAAATATTTGCTTTACCCAAGGTCACAGTGGCAGCATCTGAACCTTACTCTGAATCTGACTGCATGTATCAGGAAACTCTGATACCTTATTCACAGATATTTGATCAGAGACACTAACCTACGGCACAGATGTGGTGATTTTTCTTTTATATATGTTTAGTATTTAAAGGCTGTTGTTGAAGGAGGAGACATTGGGGACAGAAAATAACCTTCCATCATTATAGTTGGGCCACTGGTCATTCTGCATGACATTTGTGGTTTGAATGTGTGCTCCAGAGTTCACGAACTGAAAATCCAATCTGATACTTTCCCCATATCTTGCATGAACTCCCTACCTCTTGGCTCCCCGATTCTCAGCAGGGCCCTATTCTGCCCTTCTTTCACTAAACTGCACGTAGGAACTCTTTGTTCTTTTCCAATGTCCTTCAGGACCTTTGTATGTTTTCTTCACTGTGTCTCTAATCTTCTGTGTGTCAGGACTCAGCTAAAGACTGTCTAAGCCATCTCTCTAAATAAACTGTTTTCTTCTGCGTACTGACCTGTCATGTCTTGCCACCATGTGCTTCAGTGCACCCATAGATATCTGTAACTATTTACACAGCTATTCACTTGGTTCTTACCACCCTTTTGCTTTTAGAACCCTGTGAAGACAAGAACATTTTACAGTTTATTTCAGTCTTAATTATGGCTTCTGTTGGTATGATAAAACACCATAACGAAAAGCGACTTGGGGCAGAAAAGAGTTTATTAGCCTTATATGTTCTGATCACAGTTCATCATTGCAAATCTAAGTCAGGAACTCAAGGCAGGAACCTGGAGGCAGGAAGCAAAGACCATGAAGGAGTATTGCTTACTGGCTTGCTACCCATGGCTTGTCAGCCTGCTGTCTTATTGTACCCAGAACTACCTGCCCAGGGAAGACATTGCCCACAGTGAGCTGCTCCCTCAATTCCCACATCCATCACCAATCAAGAAAATGCACAAGCCTGCCTTAGGTCATTCTTGGGGAGAATTTTCTCAATTGCGGTTCCCTATTCCACAATTGACATAAAAATTAGCCAGTAGTTTCTCATGGCCTGACAATCTCATATTGAGGACAGAAGATAGTGTACCTCAATATATAAAAGAATAGGAATATATTTATCAAGTCCTTGTACACACACATGATTCTGCACACGTTTCACATATGAATTCAGTCCTCATCATTACCCAAGTGGTTATTTTATTATTATTATTATTATTATTATTATTATTATTACTATTATTTCCATTATTATGATTGCTTTCTATAGGGCCAGACTTACTCCAAACCACAATGCTCCTGACTGACGAGCTAAAATGATGGGTCAGGAATGTTGGTTTTAGAGGCCATGCCACTGTGTTGCAACTTCACTCACATGCACAATCTTTTTCATATTAAAAACTAAAGAATCAGTTTACTCTTACTCTGGGAGGACTAGATGTCCTTAGACCCATATAGTCTTAACACTTAAGGACTGAATAATTTTTGTCCCATTAAAATTCAGATTTGGGCAGAGTGATGGTAGCACATGTCTTTAATCCCAGCAGTTAGAAGGCAAAGGCAGGAAGTTCTCTAAGTTCTGAGTTCAAGGCCAGCCTGGACTACAGAGTGCGTTCTAGGACAGCCAGGACTACACAGAGAAACCCTGTCTTGAAAAACAACAACAAAACAAAGATCAGACTTAGAGGGGTTGGAATGATGACTTATAGATTAAGTGCCCTTCCTGTTCTTGCAGAGCACCTGGGTTTGGTGCCCAGCACCCATATGGCTGCTCATAGCCTTTTATAACTCTAGTTCTGGGGGATCTGATATCCTCTTCTGGCCTCAGTGGGCACCAGGCACATATATAGAGCACAAACATACATGCAGGCAAACATAGGCATAACATTTTAAAAAATAATTTGAAAGAAATAGAAAGAAATGCTTAACTCCTATCCCCTAAGTGATGATAATAAGAAATGTAGCTTTGGGGAAGTAACTGAGTCATGAGGGTAGAGCCCTCCCAGTTGGGATTACTGTCCTTATAGGGATAATCCCTGAGTAGATGTTCACCCTTTTCACCATGTGAGAGTACAGAGAATTGGGCAATCTTCAATTTGGAGGAAGGCCCTCATTCCATCGATCACTGGGGTCCTGAGAGTGGACATCCAGGCTTCAGAATGGCGGGTGATCAATGTGAACCTGTGTTTACAAGCAGCCTAGCCTAAGGGACTTCATTGTGGCAGAAGCATTTACAAGGAATGGACTAACAAGATGCAGAGAAAGACATAACCTGCCAATGGCTAGGCACTGACGGGTTCTAGGGGATGGAGTCCTCTCAGTTTCCTGACTCATTAGGACCACATCAACACAGACAGCACCATCAACTGCAGCCCTGCAAAGGCTCTGCTTTGTTAGTGGCCAGGTGCTGCTGGTGTCCAGGCTTGACTGTAAAAAAGCATTATTTTATTTCTCACTTCCTCAATTTACATCTGCCCTGGGAAATTCTCAGTCCTGGCTCTCGAGGACTGAGGCAGAGAGTCAGGAATGTCCCTGACCACCTTCTCAACAGTTTGCCTCTTAGATATTCTCTGAACACAGTGGGTTTCAAGGAGCACATGTGTGTTTGAATCCAGGTTGGGATGGTTGTCATTGTCTTGTTCTTCATTTTTCTTGAATGCCTGGAAGAAAACAGCTTTCAATACTATGCACATGGCCTGCAGCATTGTGCCTTTTCACTTTCATGTCTGAGGAATTTTATTCCAATACTGTCATCATTATGGATTAAGTGTCTGCTCTGTGCATAATGACAACACTAATAGCCTGAATCTACACAGTCCCTACAAACACTCAACTTTGCAAGGAAGCCCCAAGGTCATCACCTCCACCAGGCCCACCCTACTGGTTCCAGGCATTGATTTTGTCTTGTTGAATCTTCAAAATCATGTGAAGTAAATTAGACTATTAATCCTAATTTAAAGACGGTGAAAGACAACAGAATGACTTACCCAAGGTCACATGAGAATAAATGACTGAGCTGACACTCAGACAATCGTCCTTGGAAAGTGGCATAATATGATCAATATGACCACAACTTGCCTCTGTGGAATGTATTCATTTGCTTTCACTGGATAACAAACTTTTTCAAACATAATCTAGTGTCATAAAAACATAGCAACATAAAACATAATCTTCCATTCAACTCATCACACTGTGGAATGGTAAAATAGTGGCTTACTGGGTCTCACTGGGTCATGGTAGAGATCAGTTGAGTACTAGGGAAAGCCTCTGAGAGCTGGCTGGCCTGGGGTGAAGTCAGTATACACAGTTAATCTCTAATGGGTTTTTGTCAGTGAGCCTAGACCATTGAAAGATGTCTGCCTGAGCCCAAGATGGGAAGAGAGCTGCAGGCCCTCTCCAGGTCTTGGCTCAGAACTAAAATTCTGTTAGCTAGAGCAAGCCAAAAAGGGTAGCCCAAATTCAAGGGAAAGTACCATTACCCCTCTCAATAGAGGAGTCTACAAAGTCCCTGTCAGATCTTCACATCCATGTTGAATGAAGTATTATTATGATAGTCAATTACAAATAAGTTTAGGCATCTAATCAAATTGATGGATACATGAAATGATGGCCTATATACACAATGGAGCTTTATTCATCATAAAGAACAAGAGAATGATGTCATTCTAATGAAAATGAATGCACATTTATATAATAAAATTTTGTTAGTGAGATTCCTGTTACTATAATAAGTATCAGATAATTACAATTTTTTAAAAGGCTCCTGGTTTGGGAGGTTTCAGCCCAAGACCAGGGTAGCCTATTGTCATGTGCCTCTGATGAGGCAGCAAGCATATCAAGCTGGGAACTCATGATTCAGTCAGACCATTAATATCATGTACCAGAGAAAAAAGGAAAAGAGGGGAGCCAGGCAGGGTGGCACATGCCTCTAATCCTAGCACTTGGGAGGCAAGAGGATTCTCTGGAAGTTTAAGGCCAGCCTGGTCTACATAACATGTCCCAGAACAAGCAATGGCAGTTATACAGAGAAACCCTGTCTTGAAAAACTACAAACAGAGAAGAGGGCGGGAGTAGAGAATGGGTTTCCAGACCCGCCTTTGAGGGCATGCTCCCATTGATATGAAGAACTCTCAATAGGACCCATCTCCAAAAGGTCTGTCGTGTCTTCTGTTAGGGACATCCTGAAATTTTGAGGGACACATACACAAACCACTGTGATCAGATACTAATACTTAAAACTAACTCACATATGAGGCTGTACCAATCTTTAAAGTCCTTACCCATTTTCCTCTTTTAACCAAAGAGTAATCTTGAAGTTAAAAAAAAAGTTATTGATCACTCTGTTCCACTAAGTCTAGGAAAGCTGAAATTCAGAGAACACCATAGCTTCGTGGCTCACTGTAATCTTGGCTGTGGTACTGTGACATGAGCTAAGCATACTTTCTGCTGTATTTGTTCACATTGCACACATAATTTTAATGCCCTGCAAAGAGGTAAAAGATAAAGATGCTTCTTTTAACCTCTAAGCCATCATACTCTGGTTTCTCTTCAGATCGTATAAGTCTTTCACCTTTTACAGATGCTTCTTTATAGCAAAAAAAGTGATTGTAATTGCATTTTAGCTAGTTGCTGTGGGAAGACTGAGGCATGAGGTATAAGCATATGAGGTATGCTTACCCACTAAGTGACTTCAGGATGGCTCAGATGTTTTTAGGGTATGATTCAAGTATGCCTCCATTACTTCAAACACTTATAACTTAATAAGACTTATAAAAAGTATTAGGGTTTCCCTGATGTTATCATTTATACTCCACAATTTGGGTTTATTACCCACAATCCTAAGACCCATAAGTCAGGAATCTTGTGGTTATGGCTAAATGCATCTAATTTAAGCTGGTATAGGTGAAGCAAATACAAAAACCACGTGTTTGTTTGCATGGTTAGAACACAGGTCCTCTCAGCCGCGTCTGTTGCTAATTTTGTAATAGCTCTCTCTCATTTCAAGTGTGCATTCCTCCATATGGGTTTTAATTCATTGGTGGGGCCATTGTTTTTGCAAGAAAAAAATCTACTGCAAAATCCAGGTTCAAAACTTAGCAGTTCAAGGAAAAGAGAAGAACAAGCATCATATTCCTGGTAGCTCTGGTAACATTCCAAGGATGACTCATTAGCTAGGCCTGAGTCATAGGTGCAGCTTGAACCAATCACCATGATCAAAGACAAAGAACATGAGAAATGGATGTTCAAAACTCAGTTACTTGGTGCCAGCAGAAGCCGAGGGTGCTGAGAAGAGAGAGAACCTTAGATACCCACAATATCAGGAGGAAAGACTCAGAGTAATGGAGTCAGATCTCCGAAGTGGCACTTATGAGCAGTCCACCCATGTTGGCAGGTCCTGGTGGTGTCCTGATGAGTTATAGAGTGAAAACATCAGTCAAAATAGTTGCAGTTATAATCGTCATAGTAATATTGGCTTAAGTTCTAAGCCCTTCAATATTCTGTTTAATTTTATCTTGTTTTGTCTTGTTTTCTAATGTAGTGGGAATCAAACCTACAGGTCCTCAAATATTACACAGGGTTCTGCTACTGAGCTACATCATAAGTGCATATGAACTTACTTAGCCTCACAGCAAGCTCAGTAGATGGACACTACTATTATCCCCAGCTACAAGATGAAGACACTGGTTCTGGAGAGATTAAACAGCACTTGGTTCTCTTGCAAACACCCCGAGTTCGGTTCCTGCACCCACAAAAGGGCTCACAATCTGCTTTTACTCCCCCTCCATTGGATTCTCTTCAGGCTTCCTCAGGCACCTGTACTCCTGTATATACAACCACACCCAAACACATTCACATACACATAATCAATAAGAAAATAATCTAAAAATAAACTGCATAAGAAAAGTGTACCACTTAGACCTTAAAACATATCCACACAAACACTTCTAAAGATAGTATGAGTTACTGGTCAAATACATGCCCAGTAAGCAACATGCATCTCCAAACACTCCTCTATAAATTTATGGATTATTCTTTCTGTGAGGAGGACAAAGCTTAAATGAGTCCATTTATAAGCTATCATCTGGTCATGGGCCAAACTTTGGAGACATTACATAGATGAGTCCTGGTCATGGTTGGGTTTAGGGGCTGGTTCTAAAGGAGCACAAAAGAAGTTGTGAGAGTGATGGAGTTTGGAATCTCATTTATGGTGTTTGTTACCTCACGGAATGCATTTGTCAAAACTCCTGGAAACATGTTGGATGTAATGTATGCAAACTGTATCTTAATAAAAATGGGGGAAAGCCTCAGAGACTGATCGTTCTTGGTCATGAACACATTAGTATCTATTCTCTCGTAAACTGGTGTTTTAATACATTTATTCTGTAGGGAGAATGCTTGTGGCTTTTTTGTTTTCTTTCCCCAAGATGAGAGCCATCAACTTTGGACTCCAGCTTTTCTACGTCAGGGAGTGGCTCAGCTCACAGGGAACACAACCTGCAGGCAAGTCAATTGAACTTCCTTAGACTTACCCTTGCTGTTCTTTCTGGCTGCAACCTGGGGCTGATGGTGTCCTATCACTGGGCATTTGACTAAAAGAATTCTGTTCCTGAGTCTTGTTGCCAATTTATCAGCACATCTATGAACAATCTACAATCAAAAGTCCACCATCAATGCAAGGTGCAGCTGACTCTGGGCATTTTTGCCCTCATATTGGTTTCTTGGATTTCCTTTCTCTGCACTGTATTATGACAGAGTTTTTCATGTGCAGTGGCTTGTATGACAACCAGATTCTTACTGGATTTGGTCAAGGCACAAAGAAGCAGGCAAGTGGGTAGCAAGAAGAAAATTCAGGCCCTGTCCTTCTACTAGGTTCAGATGGTTTCTGGGGCAAAGGCTCTGCATCCACTTTGCTTTGGCTCTTTGAAAAGAGAAAGACCTGCTGAGAGTCTTTGGTACCACAGGCTTTCTGTCTCTCTCTGCCTCTCTCCTTCTTACTCTTGCTCTCTCTCTTTCTCTCTCCAAAACTGGACAGAAACGTCTTCTTTTTGCTTATATGGGTTGCCATGTTGAACTTCCACTCCTCCATCATCTAGGCAAAACAATTCCTAGTGTTAGGTTCCTTCCTTTTCAGACACTTGAAGCTTTTAAATATTTTCCTGCTTAGAAACAGGCAGACTTATCTTTTCTGTGGTTTTCACTGGCCTTGGCTTCAAAACTGTGGCTATGATTCTTCTCTCACATGTATCATGAGTTCACTGTGAGGTCTTGGCTGAGGTCATAAACAGCACCAATGCCTTGATTGTAAAGCTGTGCTGAGTGCTGAGGGCTGAGAGCCTCTGTGGTTCTGGAGCCTTTCCCCAAGACCTGCTTTACTCGTTTTCATCTTCAGTCTTAGTAATATATTCCTCCAGCAGTGTCTGCTTATGTGATTTTCAGTGATTAAATGATCTGGACTGAATTCAGGCTTTGGCGATTGAGTGGCCTGGCTGGGGAAGGCCTGGTAGCCTCATCATCCCACTCTGGACCAGGCAGCTAGCATCCATAGTCCATATTTTTAGGTTTGTCCTGTCCTGAAGTCATAGACCTCACACTTGAAGGAGTGGCTGGCTCCTCTACTCACACACAAGGAAGCAGACAGCCAATTTTACAGTCTGGAAATAGGGACCTCACCTTTCTGTGTTTGCTATGATTTCAGCCTCTAGCTGATGCTACTGTGACTACAAAGATACCAAACTTCTCCTTTCCCTGAATCATTATTTCTTTGTATAAAGAGGATTCCTTGAGATTCTAGTGGCTAAAGCCCTCGTTTGGGCTATTTTCAGAGCTCATTGTGGCTGTTAGCCTCTGCCACTGTTCATGGTAGTAATACCTTTCCCTCTGGACTCTGCTCTACACTCCTCGTCAAGAGCACTCACTAGGCTTCCTGTTTAATCACCTCCACAACGGAACAGCAACACCTCCTTGTGTAACTAAGAAATCACTGTGGTGAGTTGTGATAAATAACAAGGAGAACAATTGTTTACTTTGGCTTAAGGTTGCAAAGGGGAGAAAGAGACCAGGGATAGCATATTCCAAAAGGCCTGCCCCTAGCAGCCTATTCCTTTCATCTAAGCCCTACCTCAGAGTTTCTGCAGCCTTTCAAAATGGTACCAGAAGCCTGGGACTTGGCTCTCAACACATGGGCCTGTGGAGGACATTTCTTACTTAGTCCATAAAACCCATCTTAGACACTTATACTGGAACCTGATTTTAAACATCCTGTCACTGTACAAATTGTCACCTTCTCAAAGAAAATTTCCTTGACCAGTCCTTTAATCTGCTGAAGCCATGGCCTCCCCTCCATCAAGGTTTGAAACAGCCTAGACAGCAAGGCACTGACTCTTCAAATTCCAGATGGCCTCTCTAAGCCAAGCTTGATGCTCTGTCTTGTCTCTAGTCAAAGAAGAGAGAAGCCCTGCGATTAGCTGGGCACTACAGGATTAGGCCTCCAAGAGGCTGGACTCCAAATAGACCCATGTTTATTGTTGTTCTGAAGGGATTGGCTGTCCTGAAACCATTTGTTCTGAGCTTAATGATGTTTCTAAGCCTAAACTCCTGAGGCATAGGGGCCTCTGAAATAAAGGGTTTACAGCTATCCAGAATAAGAAACATGGCTAGGAAACAGCTAAAAATTATTAGCTGAACCAAGAGCTAAGAGTACTTTCATAAGCTTTGGGAAAAACATGTGCTGAGCTTGTTTGAGGTATGGATCAGAGGGTTGGCTGGATGAAGGGCATGGAAAAAGTTCTGGGATGGAAGGCAGGGCTAAGGAGTACTTGTTGTTTCTGGATTGGTTGAGGATAACACCTAGATACCTCATGCATAAATATTACCCCCCAACCAGTTTTTATATACAATTAGTAAATACTTGAAAGTAAAACAATCGTCCATTCTTTTTATCCTGTAACTTGTCGCTGATTAACCTCCCATCATCTTGACTCCTTTCTATCCTCTGATATTTGGTTAATTAAATTTAAGATGCCACTTTTTTTTTTTATTTTTCTGTTAATTATGTGGAGGCTTCTGTCACAAATTTTGCCACTAAGCATTTATTTTAAAACAATTACAGATTAATTTAGTTCTTTACAACTATATAAAGAAAATCCTTTAATATCTTTCATATAATTTCTCCCATTAGTTTCATCTTTCAAAACTACAATTTAATATTGCAAACAGAGTACTGCATAGATGTAGTCACAATAAAGAACACTTCCAAACCCAAAACTCCATCCTGCATCATTATCTTATTGTACACACTTACTTTTCATTCCTACCATCTCCTGCACCTTGGGTGACCACTAGTCTATCCTCCATTTTTATAAAAATTAGTATTTGAAGAATGATATTTAAATAGACTCACACAACATGTATTGTTTTGTGAGGACTTCTCATCACTCAGTGTAACTCTCTCAAGATCTGTCCACATGCCGTGTATAAAAACCTAATTTATTGTGATCACTGAGCATTGTAATATTCAAGGGTCTGGACAAATCACAGCTTGTTTCCATTTACCCATTAAAGGACATCTGGGCAATTCTAAGTGGGGTGTTAGGAATAGGGTTGCTATAAACTTTCATGTATCGGCTTTTACATGAATACAAGGCTTTATTTCTCTGTGATAAATGCCCACCAATATAATTGCTATGCCATATGCCATTTGCATACATTAGATTTTTGTTTTTAAAAAAGAAATTGCCAAAATGATTTCCTGAGTGGATGTAACATTCCAAACTCCCCCCAAAAATGTGTGAGAACTCCAATGTAGCTGGAGACCTTCTCTCCAGCCCCTGCCAAGCCCTGTTAGTCCGACAGCCCACTTATAAAATAAACACAGAGACGCTTATATTATTTAAACTGCTTGACCATTAGCTCAGGCCTACCATTGTCTAGCTCTTACTCTTGTATTCAGCCCATTTCTATTAATCTATACTTTGCCACATGGCTCATGGCTTACTGGTTCCTTATATCTCCCTTGTCCTGGCAGCCACCTTCACCTTCCACTTCCCAGAATTCTCTTCTCTGCTTGTCCCACCTATACTTCCTGCCTGGCTACTGGCCAATCAGTGTTTTATTTTAACCAATCATAGCAACGCATTTGACATACTTGAACATCCCACAGCACTTTCCCTTTTCTTTTCTTTTCTTTCTTTCTTTCTTTTTTTTTTTTTTAAACTAGCAAAGGCTAAATCCACCACAATGTGCCACTTGCAGACGCCTCTTTCCCGCCATACTCCTGGTCAAACGAGCACACCAGGAACCTGCCAACTTTTTTTTTTTGTTTTGTTTTGTTTGTTTTTGTTTTTCGAGACAGGGTTTCCCTGTGTAGCTTTGTGCCTTTCCTGGAACTCACTTGGTAGCTCAGGCTGGCCTCGTACTCACAGAGATCCACCTGGCTCTGCCTCCTGAGTGCTGGGATTAAAGGTGTGCACCACCACCGCCCAGCCAACTTAAGAGAGACAACTAAGAAGCTGTTTTTAGCTCTATTTTGAATTGGTTATTAAATATTCACAGGTTTAAGGGGGAAATTCGAGCCGTTGTGTGCCATTTGTAGCTGGAGAGCTTCTCTCCAGGTGCCACCAAGCCACCATGGTCCCACAACCCACATATAAAATAATCACTCAGATGCTTATATTACTTATAAACTGTATGGCCGCAGCAGGCTTCTTGTTATCTAGTTCTTATATCTTAAATTACTTATATCTATTAGTCTATAAGTTGCCACATAGCTCTTGGCTTACTGATTCCTTACATCTCACTTGTCATGGGGCGGCTGGCAGCTCTCTCCACCTTAGCCTTCCACTTCCCAGAATTCTCCTCTCTCTGCTTGTCCTGCCTATACTTCCTGCCTGGCTACTGGATAATCAGCATTTTATTTATACAGAGCAATATCCACAGCACTCTAGTTTCTCTTTGTTCTCACTGTTTAGTACTAATACTAAAATTAAATTCTTTCATTCTCTGTCATGTCGTTTTCTTCCCCTCCATATTACTTTCCCTTTGAGGGTATTACACATATTTTTCCATGTTTCTATCTTAAAAACCAGCATCATGTCTTATAGTTTAATATACACCCCAGCTTAGATAATCATATAAGATATGTGACTTAGGTAGAGGGTCGTTGTATTTGTTTAGCCTGTGGGTCCCCCATGCTCCAGTGTGGTTTGTTCACAGAGCTGAACTGTCCTATTGATTTGCATTTGCACTTGCAGGAGGAGAAAGCTGGCCATACTTACATGAGTCTGTCTCTGGAATTTCTGTGTGTGTTCCCATTGATCTGTTTCTATCTCTCCACCAATACCTCGTAGTATTGATTGCTATGGCTATATAGTGAGTCTTGAAATAGGGCAGAGTGATTCCTTCCATTTAGTCCTCTTTCCCATAACTGTTTTTTGGCTACTTTAATTCCATTGCCTTTTGTATAGCAAATAAATAAATAAATAAAAATCTGAGTCTATATAACAAAATTAACTCTCTTGGATGTATTTGAGTTATCTTAAACAAATATACTCATTTATAGAGAATGGATCTTTTTATCATCAGGCAATATAGACTGCTTGGGGTGTTCCTTACAAATGTAAAAATTATTTTTCCTTGATAGTTATAAGACTATTCAAAGCATCTGTTTTATATTGGGTAAGTTCTGATTGTGCTTTCCAAGGAAGTGCCTCATTTAGCGTAAGATGTCAAATTGGTACATAAAAGAAAGCTGCTCCTAAGATCCCTCATTAGTGTGTCCGTATCTGCAGTGTGGAGCTCTGATTCAGGGTCATTTCTTCTATTCCCTATGTTCTTTGTCAGTCTTTCTGGAATATTCACAATTTTGTGATATTTCTAGCTGTTGTTTGTTTTATTGAATTTTCTCCACTGTTGTGTGGTTTTAATGCCATAAATTCCCATTCTTTGTTGCCTTTTATGCCACTCCTCTTAGAATTATTTTGCTTTTCTTTTTCTGACTTCTTGAGGTAACACCGTTGGTTTGAGTCTTTTTCTGCTTCCTGCTGTCTGTCCTGGCACTCTGTTTCTTCCCTTCAGCTCTGCTTTAGCTGCTGCCCTCGAAATTTTGACTTACTGTGTTTTCATTCAGTTAAATGCACTTATGGTTCATATATGTTTTCTGGTACTTGAAATGGGTATGTATTCTGCAGGTGGCTGGTGGAACATCCATCAAGGCTGATTAGAACCTGTGATAGTACGGTCACATCCTTCTGTATCCTTCCTTTCTCTCTGTCCAGCCAGCGCTGAGGTCTCCAAGTGTGCCTGTGACTGGGGTGCATGGATTCTTGGTTTCAATTCCATCAGCTTTTGCATCATGTAGTCTGCAGTTTAGTGGCTTCACTTTTAGGATTTCTATCCCTCCTAAAGGCTGACCCTTTATTACATAACATTCCTTTTTGTTTTTGGTAGTTTTCTCTGGTCTGAATCACTTTATATGGCACCATCATAGCCAGACAGTCTTTTGATTGTTTATGTGGTCTAGTACAACTTTCTTCCATGGTTTTACTTTCAACTTGCTTTTGTATTATATTTGAAATGAATTTCTTATCAACAGCATGTACTTGGGCCACACTTCCCACCTTTCATTTTGTGTATTTAAATAATTTATTCTTAACCACTGAGCCTTCTCTCTACCCATAAACAATTTATTCTTAATGTAAGTAGTGATATTTTTGTGCTTAAATTTGCTTTTTTTTCTATTTAGTATCCATTTTTATGACTCTTTATCTACATAAATTTTCCTTTAGTCATGTTTAACATACAGCAACTGTTAACAAATTTCCTTAGTTCTCTTTTATCTGAGAAGGTCTTGATTTTTGCCTTCATCCTTGAACAATATTTTTCACTAGATAGTATCTTCCGTTGATAATTAGTTTCATTTTTCTTAAAATAATGTACTGTGCTGTTTCCTTCTGTATCCTGGGCCCAGGAGGAATCTTCTTTGATCCTAATTGCTCCCTTCTATGGATGTTGAACCATCCGTGCATCTCCAGAGTGAGGAGGCCAATGTTGTGATGAAAGTTATTTTTGATATCTTGGATTCAGTTTCTAGTATTTTATTGAGATATTTTGCTTCTATGCTAAGCATGGAGATTAATCCATGTAATTTTCAAATTTTGATGTCTTTACCTGGTTTTGGTATCAGGGTAATCCTGTTTTCATAAAAAGAGTGTAAAAGGCTTCCTTCTTTCTCTATATTATGGATTAATTTAAGTAGTATTAGTAGAAGTTATGCTAGAATTCTGCAGTGAATTCATCTCGTCTTGGACCTTTTTTTTTTTTTGTTGGGAGACATTTTATTGATTCAATCTCATTATTGATTGTGAATATGTTTAAGCTATTTATTTCATCCTAGTTTAATTTTAGTATGTTGTATGCACCTAGAAATTCATTTTTTATATTTTTCAATGCAATGGAACAGAGGGTTTCTTTTTTTAATGTCCTAAAACTTTCCAAATTTCATGAATGAATTTTGTAATGTCCCCATTTTCATTTCTATATTTATTAATTTGGATTATCCATCACATGAATAGATTCAAATCTAGAAATCATACAATCAACTAATTAGAAGCAAAAAGAAAAAAAAAGCCTTTCACAAAGTCCCTCCCTTCATTGTAAAATTCATAAAGTGACCATGGATGAAGGGAGCATATCTTAACCTAATAATGGCTATATACAACAAACATCCTGCTAAATAGAGAAAAACTCAAAGTGTTCAGAAAAAAATCAAGTGTCTTTAAAAAAAAATCATTTATTTATGTATTGCATATACAATGTTCTGCCTGCATGTATGTCTACAGGCCAGAAGAGGGCACCAGATCTCATTACAGATGGTTGTGAGCCACCTTGTGGTTGCTGGGAATTGAACTCAGGACCTCTGAAAGAGCAGTCAGTGCTCTTAACCTGACTGAGCCATCATGATAGGGAATAGGAAGAAGTAAAGTGCTAAAGAGGTCCCCAGAAATCCACAAAGATACCTCCACAATGGACTACTGGCAATGGTCGAGAGAAAGCCCAAACTGACCTACTCTGGTGATTGTATAGCCAAGCACCCTAACTGTTGTGCTAGAATTCTCATCCAATGACTGACAGAAGTGGATGCAGAGATCCACATCCAGGCCCCAGGTGGGGCTCTGGGAGTCCAGTCAGCCAGAGAGAGGAGGGATTATATGAGCGAGAATTGTGAGACCATGATTGGAAAAAGCACAAGGACAAATAGCCAAACTAGTGGAAACACATGAACTAGGAACCAATAGCTGAGGAGCCCCCAACTGGATCAGGCCCTCTGGATAAGTGAGACAGTTGATTACCGTGAACTGTTTGGGAGGCACCCAGGAAGTTGGACTGGGACCTGTCCTTAGTGCATGAGCTGGCTGTTTGGAACCTGGGGCCTATGCAGGGACACTTTGCTCAGCCTGAGTGAAGGGAGGAGGGGACTGGACCTGCCTAGACTGAATCTACCAGGTTGAACTGAATCACCAGGGGAGTCCTTGCCCTGGAGGAGATGGGAATGGGAGGTGAGTTGGGGGAAGCAGGAGGGGTGGGGAGCAGGAGGAGGAGGAGAATCCGTGGCTGATATGTAAAATTAAATTAAATTATAAAATAAATTTAAAAATAAAAATTCAAAAAAAAAAAAAAGAAAAAGAAAAAATCAAGTGTCTACTCTCTCCACTCCTATTCACTGTAGTGCTAGAAATCTTAGCCAGAGCAATAGGACAAGAGAACAAAATGAAAGGGACACAAATAAAAAGAAGTCAAATTATTCCTGCATGTGGATATTTATTCTAAACACAAGATATCCTAAAGACTCCACAAAATATACACTTAAAACTAATAAATACTTTCAGCAAAGTGGTGGGATACAAAAGTAACTTGCACCAAAAAATCTCTGGCTTTCCTAGTTGCTAATGGCAAACATGTCAAAAAAGAAATAAAGGAAACAATCCTATTCACAATAGCCACCCAAATAATCCCAAGCAAACAATAGCAACAAGGAAACTGTTGGAAGAAACATAGCTAAAGAAGCAATAGACCTCTTCCATGAAAACTCTAAGACCCCAAAGAAAGAAATTGAGGAAGAAGCCAGAAACCGACAAGATCTCCTATGGTCATGGGTTGGCAGAATTACTGTTGTGAAAATAGCCATACTGCTACAAGCAATATATAAATTCAATGCAACCATAATCAAAACACCATGACCTTTCTCAGCAGGCACAGACAAAATAATCTCAAATTTTCTATGGAGGCACAAAAGACCAAAGATAGCCAGAGCAGTTAGAACAAGAAAGAATGCTGAAGGAGGTATTGCCATAGAATACTGAAGGTGGTATGACAATATTTGATTTCAAATTATGCTATAGAGCCATGGTAATAAAACCAGCATGATACTGACACATAACCGACACCTTGATCAATAGGATAGTATACATGATTCAGATACAATCGCATGCAAATAGTTAACTGTCCTTTGGCAAAGGCACCAAAAATATACACTAGAGAAAATACAACGTCTTTAGCACATGGTGCTGGGAAACCTGGATTTTAACCTGCAGAAAAGTGAAACTAGATCATTACCTGTCATCTTTCACAAAGTTCAGAGCGCCAAATAGATTAAGGGCCTCATCCTGAGTCCCCGAAACTGCTAGAGGGAAATATAGAGCACACCTCAACTTATGGGCACAGGCAAATGGTATCAAAAGAGACTCCAGTTTTTCAGGAAATATGATCAACAGTTGACAAATGGGACCTTGTAGAGCTAGAAAGCTTCTGTTCAGCCACACAGCAAAGGGAATGGTCACTCCAGTGAAAGGTGGCTGGTAGAATGGGAGACAGGCTTTGCCAGCATCTGAGAGAGAAGACTAGTTTCCAGGATGTGCAAAGAACTAAAAAAAACTGAACACCAAGGAAATAAACAACATAATTTAAAAATGGGCTGTGAACCTCACACAAAGTTCTCAAAAGAAGAAACATGAAATAGTAGTAGATGCTTAAAATATATTAAACATCTGAAGCTACCAGAGAAATGAAGATTAATGCTACATTCAGATCCCATCTCACCCCAGTCATAATGACTGTCATCAGCAACACAAATGATAACAAACAATGATGTGAATTTGGGGAATCAGGAAACTTGAACACTGTTGGTGAGTCTGCAGACTGGTACATCCACTCTGGAAATGAGTCTGGAAATTTCTCAAAAACAAACAAAAACCAGAGATAGGTCTACCATATGATCCAGCTATTCCACTCCTGGGCACATACCAAAGGACTTTGCATGTTACTACAGAGATACTTTCTCAGCCATGTTCATTGCTGTTCTGTTCACAATAAGTGGAAAATGGAATCAATCTATCTGTTCATCAGCTGACAAATGGGTAATGAAAACTAGGTACATATACACAATGGAATATTACTCATCTTTTTTTTTAAATGCAAAGTCACAAAATTTATAGGTAAATGGATGAAACTAGAAAATAATATACCACATGAGGTCATCTGGGCTTCAAAAGGCAAATCCCACATGTCCTCTCTCACATGAGGGTCCTAGTATAAAATGTTTTGTGTATTTAACATGGAGTATGTATAGAAGCTAGGAAACTAATAAAAAGCTATGTGTGGTAAGGATGTGATTAGAAAGGGAGAAGAGCAGAGATTAGGTAAAATGAGCACATACAGGATCAGTAGCGAGGGCACAAGTGTTCACAAAGGTGTGATGGGATAGGGCATCCCAAGGAGGGACCAAGAGAAAGCTTAGCCAGATAAATTATGTGTGAAGAAGACATGTGGGAACCTATGATTCTGCAATATATATATTCTCTCATATATATTCTTATATACATACATGTATATATACATACATACTCATATACATTTGAGAGGATAATAGAGCATCTGTGATATGAACCCATTGAGGGTTAAAAGAATTAATTATTAATGAATAATTGTAAAAGGAGGACATGGAGTTGGGAAGGAGATGAGACAGGCTCTTTAGATAACTTGAAGGTGGGACGTGAGGGTGGATATGATAAACACATTTTGTGTACATGTATGGAAATTTCAAAGAACAAATACAATTATTTTTAAAAGCTTCCCTTAACATACTTAAAATCCATCTTCTGAGTTACTGGAAACTAAATATGCTACATTTTCTCCAGATGTGAATACTCCGTGGCTTATCTTGGGTGGTGCTGACTGTTTCTGGAATTTATAGATACACATCTTTTGCCACATTGAATTTTTTTGACCCACTATTTCTTTAAATACGTTTTCCTGACCTGCTCTCCTTCCTGCTTCTGGAGATCTCAGGACACATGCTGAGATCTCTGCTCTAGTCTAGCAGACCCTGCTCATTTTTGTTCAAGTAGTGTTTTTCTCCATGTCACTCATTTCTCTTGTTTTGTCTTCCACCTCTCTGGAACCTGATGACTTTTCTGATGTCTCCATTCTGAACATCCACTGAGATTCTTACAGTTATTGAACTTTTCACTCCTAAAACTGACTTTTCTTTTTATTTGGGGGTTTAATTTATTTGTTTTTAAAGTGTGATTATTTTTCAGTGCTAGGGGTTGAACACAGAACTTCACACAGACTAAGCACATGCTCTATCACTGAGCTACACCCCATACCCTATGTGTGATAAACTCACTTGCTCAATGAAGTATCTTTTACCACCGAATACCTGCCATCCTCAGGATGGCTCTGGCTGGCTGGCTGGTTTTTTTTGTTTTTTGTATTTTTTTTTTTTTTTTTTTACTGTGGTTAAGGTTTTCCCGGCTCTTGGAATGGTGAATGGTTTTCCTCTGAGGCTTAGGCATTGTGGAAACAATATTATGAGACTTTGATACTTACATCTTCATTTTTAGCTCACATTCTGTGGAACTGCTTAGTCAGGGAAAGCAGGCCATGCAGTGAGGTAGAGAAAGGGGTCTCATGTGCCTTACCCATCTTTTGAGTGTTATCCTTCATAAAAGGGAGTGTTATGTGCCCAGTCTTGTGAGGGTTTCACACTCATAGCCATGGATGTTATGATTTCAAGAAGGTAGTAGTTGTGTCATGCCCAGAAAACTGCATTCTACAACATCCCTTTTGCAAGCTCCTGCTCCCCCTCCTCCATGTTCTCACTCCCAACTTTGACAGTCTTTAGTGGTACTAATTACATGAAGCATTCCCATCCTCTCTCAACTACAAGTGGTCCTGATCTCCTTTGAAATGTTTACGACATCTTTTGTCTTCCAGTGCTGGAGTTATTTCATGTCCAAGATGTTTATGGGATCTCTTTAAGTTAAAGGTCATACAATACTCATCTGTAAACACATACATTTCTACCTCATTATGAAAACTTATATTGAGTGGATAAAGGAATAAATGAATGAGATAAATCAGAAGGGGAGATGTATTAAGACCCAGACCCTATTATAAATGGAGTAGAAACCCTGTTGTCACCTGTGCAGATATGACTGATTGAGGCTCTTGAGATGGATAGTTGTCCTAGATTACCTTGGGGACACAACAGTGTCCCAGGGATGACTGTGGTCTTTTTTAAAAGGCAGAGCTACCATAGAGAAAGTAATGAGACCATGGCGTGATGTGGTATAGCCTGGAAGATGAAAGACAGAGGGGATTTAACAGCCAAGGGGCAGGAAGTTTCTAGAAGCTAGCAAGGGTAGGAAGGGGCTTTTTTTCTCTGTGGATCCCAGAAGGAAAAACGTTCAGGTGAGGTCATTTCAGACTTCTAGCTTCCATCATTGATCATTGATTTATGCTGTATTTAAGACACTAAGTTTATGGCAACTGATTGTAGCAACAGTATAATAAAAGGAGGTCAGTATCTACCCATTGCTGACATCACATAGGGAAGTGCTGTAATGAGCTCACTATGAGGAATACATTCATTCATTCATTCATTCATTCATTCCTCATTCAAAGCTACTGACTACCTACCATGTGTCGGGCATTGATCCTAAGAGTGGGAAAAATGACAAAAGGTGAATTTAAACATGGACCAGGCCACTCCTTGGCTCCTCACTCAAGATATAGCAACTTGTGGATTGCAGTCACACAGTGTGGTGATCTTAGTATATATAATGCAGCAAAAGCAGCCAGGACCTCCTTTTGTTCTCTTTGTCCAATACTAATTTATCCCTTTCAGTCTTTAGACTACATTAAGCAAGAGTTGAAAAACCTTTCAGAATCTTCAGAATACAGTGATCCAGAAACCCAATAGCTGCATCAGAAGCATGACACATACAATCTGGGCCACAGTGTTTACAGTGGTTACAGCCTTGAGTGCATGGCATGACCTGGATGTGCCTGAGATATGAAAAAACGAGCAGCACTTACCTGTTAGAGCTATGATGGCTAAAGGAGCTATTTACACATGAACTGAAGATAGTCCCTGGTATTTACTAAGTGGAACATATGAGACTGCTTAATTTTAAAAGAAATCCCAAGTATAGTAAACAGAACTCAGCCAACAGGAAGAAAAAAGAAAAATAAGGATATTCTGGGCAAGTGAAAGGTATTTTTCCCCCATAAAACTCCCCAGTCTCACCTCTTTCTGCAGTGGACTAAGGGAAAAGTACCCTTCCCTGTGTTCAACAACTGTAATTCAGGGTGCACAAGGCTGGCATCAGAAATCTATAGATGGATGGTACCAAACAAGGAGCAATTCTTTTTCAGATACCATCCATTGTGCAGGAAGGGCTGCATGGCTAAGATGACTGGGGAGCTGCAGGAGGCAGGAGAGAGTCCAGGGGCTGCAGTGAGCAGCTACAGGAGGAGGCAGGAGAGAGTCCAGGGACTGCAGTGGGGAGCTGCAGGAGGCAGGAGAGAGTCTACTGGCTGCAGTGGGGTGCTGCAGGAGGCAGGGGAGAGTCCAGAGGCTGCAGTACTTTAGCAAGATAATGAACATCCCAGGACTGAGATCTTCTCAATATTGAGGTCAGATTCTGTTTCCACTCAGTAAATATGGCTGATTTGTTTAGCTTCTTTGATCTTCCTCCATAAAAGAGACCATCATTGTATATTTTCTAAAAACACTGGTAAGATTAATGACATACTGCTTGTAAATATTTAGCCAGGGATCAGCATATGATTTTAAAGAAAAAAGTAGTAATTGAAAATGGTGGTTTGGGAGTTGGAATGGTAAGACTGGGTAATTTGTTTGGCATTCTTAAATAAATCTTTAGTTTGTACAAAATAATAGCTTTGATTAAGACATAATACAAATTATGTACCTTGCTCCCAGTTGCCTTCTTAACCCCCACCTGTCCCTCATCTGCAGTCTCTTGCTGATCTTTTACTTTCATGATATGTGTGTTTGTGTGTGTGTGTGCGCGCACGCGTGTGTGTGTGTGTGTGTGTGTGTATGTTTGTGCATGCTGGTGTGCATGCATGTGTGTGTTTCTGTTTAAATCTACATTTTCTTGTCTGAAAGAAAATAAGAAGCATTTCAGCATATTTTATTTTTTTTTTATTTATTCTTATCAAAATATTAGCTGTACTACAAGATCATGATCATGCAAGAAAATACTCAGTGTTTGTGTTCTTCCTCATGACATGATCCCTCGGACATGTATGCAGCAACTGAGTGCCCTACGGAGGCAACAGCTGGAAACTCCAAGTGCAGACGGATGAAGTTAGTGTTGGCTCAGGATGGCACAGCAGACTCCCAAGTTTCCATGTTCTTGTCCTGTTAAGATAGCTCCTTTGACTAAGTGCCTCATGATAGGACCCACTTAAAATGTAACTGCCCTTCCATTTCAAATGCTGGGTCCTGGTTAGAGTTGCCAAGGACTGTGCAGCTTACCTCTTTCCATCAAACCTCAAAGAATGGTAAGCCTTTCTCTCTTTGACCCTGGGGAAGGGAGAGCCGTTCTAGAACTCTACAAAACCCCCAGAAGTGTATAAATTATCACCTCGGAGACTGTAGAATGTCATCGCTTCCTGCTGCCCATCACTGATCCACCTGTGTCTATGTGCTCTTATATGCTGAACACCAGGCCCAAAAAGGGTGATAAAAGGCTCTGAATGAACAATGGACATCTACCACTTAGGGAGAGTATCTTCCTGTAGAACTGCATGTGACAGTCAGAGAGGAAGCATATCATGAAGGTTGACAGGCATCTGGAGCCAGAGCAATTGGTTCAGTTTATAGATCTGCCACTCATTGACAACCTGTACAAAGTTCACATGGGTGTCATGTGATCATGAAATAAATAGTATGTATTTCACAAGGATGGCATGAAGGCAAAATTCTCCTTGGTGCCAGGGAATTCCCTGATGTAAGGGACCTTGAGCAAGATGAACCAGGTCTCTAACTTAGTAATGTGGACATCTGTAGGTGCCTGAGGCTCCAGCTCAGGGAGGAGAGGAAAGAAGGCAAGAGGTTACAGAATGTTGGAGGAGAGAGCTTTTGGAGTCTATTAAAGAGTCACTCCTTGTTGTGAAGTTATAGATATTTGGGCAAAAAAGGAGTCAATGTGCTGACTGACTCACTCAGTACCTTCACTCACTATTAGTGCCTGGCTGCGGCTCTTGGCATTTGGGAGTAGAATGGATTTTATATTGCTTAATTCTCTGTAAGTGAAGGACTAGTGAGTTGTAAAATCCTGTTGCTTAACATGTAACATTAAGTAAGTATTGAACTAGCACAAAGCAATCGATTCCAGGTTTGGTTGCTTTTCTTTGGGAATTGAGAGTAAATTGCTGCTACTGCTCTTCTCAATTCATAAAATATTGTACAAGACACCTCAGCAAAAGTGTTTGCAACCCCAGAGCACACTTCTGTTGCTCTGTTATACAGACTCAGCTTGGATCCACCCATGACATCTTCGGAGAAGTTGCTCTGGGTAAAATAATACTCTAGTTCAACATCCCATGTATGCTGTGGATATCGCTCTGTGTAAATAAAGTTCTGATTGGCCAGTGGCCAGGCAGGAAGTATAGGCGGGACAAGAGAGAAGAGAATTCGGGGAAGTAGAAGGCTGGGGGAGAGACACCGCCAGCCACCGCCATGAGAAGCAACATGTAAAGACACTGGTAAGCCACACACCATGTGGCAAAGTATAGATTAACAGAAATGGGTTAATTTAAGATAAAAGAAGTAGATAACAAGCAGCCTGCCGTGGCTATACAGTTTATAAGCAATATAAGTTTCTGTGTGCTTTCTTGGTTGGGTCTGAGCGACTGTGGGACTGGCGGGTAAGAGAGATTTGTCCTGACTGTGGGCCAGGCAGGAATACTCTAACTACAAATGGCGTCCAACATGTTGGCAAGAGTTTCCACCTAAAACCTGAGAAAAAAGATTCTAAGATGGAGCTAAAAACAGCTTCCTAGTTGTCTCCCTCAAGTTAGAGGCAGCCTGCCGGTTTGAGCTACTGTGGCGGGTTCCTGGCATGTGCGTCTGACCTGCAGTGTGGCGGGAATGAGGAGTCTATAAGCGACACTTTACTCTGCTGCATGGTAGATTTAGCCTTTGCTAGTTAAAAAGAAAAAAATAAAAAAGATTTCTGGGCTATGCGCTGCTTTAATAGAACTGCTTCTGATAGTTGATGGTACTCCAGACCCAGAGCTGGTGGTAAACTGAACCACCGCCATGTTGGGAAGCTGAGGTGGACGGAGCCAGCAGCCACAGTGGCATTTCAGTCTTACAAAGATGGATATTACACAGAGAATCTGGTTTGTCTTGTCTTTGGGATTTTTAACTGCAGAAAAAGATTTGATCGTAAAAGCTGTTGAGTTAAACAAATATGTAAATTTTAAAGGTACCTTGACTTCAAAATTTGGATATAAGGATATGTTGCTTTGGAAAAGAGTCTCTGCTTTTGTTTCCACAGAAAGCCAGAGGCTACGGATTTGTTCCAGATTAAGATACATCAGGTTTGATCAGCCAAGACCACCTGAAAGGTCTCCGATGACACCATGGCCCAGATGATCCAACATCCAGAATGGTTTCAAGGCAACTGGCTCAGACGTTCACCCTAATGGACTACTCCATAATCCTAAAATTTTCTTTGTGTCCTCATAAGATACAGCGCCCCACTCCAGCAGGAAGTAGTAAGAGAAACTACGCCCACATTCCCAAAATTATCAAGCTGGCTTTGGAGATGGAATTGGCTCACTCCTTCTCTAAACCCAGACATATTGCTAAAAGAAAAGGTTAAGAGATTCTTGTGTCCCAAATCAGAAGAGCCCTCTGGTGTGGGGCAGAGAAAAACCAATATTTTTATTTAAATCGGGTTGATTATAAATGAGATCTCTTTCTAAAGATAAAAAGAGGATATGATATAGATATAATAGGATGAAAGGGTAGATTAAGGAACTTCTAAAGAACAACAACTCGTTTAAAATGTTTTACATTGGTATAGATTTTAGTCTATTGATACAAACTTAAAGTTAATTTTGTTATACTATGTATATATTTCTACTCGTGTTTAAGGTATTATGTTTATATAGCTCATTTAAAATTGTAATGGATAATTAAAAATAGATTAATAATTAGTCATCTATGATAATCATACTTGTAGCCATGTTAGTTAAGTCTTCTAGATATACATAGACATATTTCAGATAGATAGGTAATCTTCAAATACTTCAAAGACCTACAGAATATGGCATTTAAAATACTTTTAAAATTTAGACTTTCTGGACAGTGAGACATGTCTGCTCCTGGCAGCACAGATTTACTTCAGAGAGGAGGATGGGCATTGAAGACACTTCATATGGAGTTTATCTTCACCTTGACAAAAATAGCCATTTGGGCAAGAAACTGTTCTTGCCTGGACTGCTTGATCAACTGGACATGCAGGACCCATAGAAAGGTGACCACTGAACTTTGCTTTCAAAATGGTCCTTCAGGTTCCTGCTTCACAGAGGAAACTGCCAGACATTCTACGGGACACTGAGAGAAGTGACCGAGAGACTCTAGCCCTGTGGGCTAAAGACAAATGCCCAACTTTACAAAGGAACATTAGGTGACTGTCCAGGCTGCCAGCTATCTCTGTCTACTCTTGCAAGGCTCCTGAAAAATGCTTACATCCTTCTCCCGGTTCTCAGGTAATATTATATCCTTCTGAGGTCTTTGATGTGGTTGAAGACTAGATAGTTATAATTTCCTCAGTTATGATACAAGATAAGTTAGATATAAAACTTTAGACTCACAAATATAAGATAGATAGGATATCTTCTTTAATATTGTAACTATAATTCTTGCTTGATAATTGTTTTGTTATATGTAATTGTACTATGTAAAAGTTAAAACCTTCCTTAAAAAAAAGAAAAGGGGAAGTGCTGTGGATATCGCTCTGTGTAAATAAAGTTCTGATTGGCCAGTGGCCAGGCAGGAAGTATAGGCGGGACAAGAGAGAAGAGAATTCGGGGAAGTAGAAGGCTGGGGGAGAGACACCGCCAGCCACCGCCATGAGAAGCAACATGTAAAGACACTGGTAAGCCACACGCCATGTGGCAAAGTATAGATTAACAGAAATGGGTTAATTTAAGATAAAAGAAGTAGATAACAAGCAGCCTGCCGTGGCTATACAGTTTATAAACAAAATAAGTTTCTGTGTGCTTTCTTAGTTGGGTCTGAGCGATTGTGGGACTGGCAGGTAAGAGAGATTTGTCCTGACTGTGGGCCAGGCAGGAATACTCTAACTACACATGTATGTGCTGGTTCCACAAATGCAAAGTAATTCCAACTTCTTGGAGGTTCTTTGAGCATCAAAATGTTGCTATTCTCATCCCCAAGTCACTGTAGATTCAACCACCCTATTTCAGAATTGACCCCCATGTTCGCTTGCAGGAGGGCTCTACTGTTAGCCCAGACTTTGTAGCTCTGAGTCGGTTGACTCCGTTGTGAGTGAGAGCATACTTGCTGACTTCTAACTTTTGAAACAACCTTATTCACTTGGTCTGGTTAACTCATAAAATTTAGGAAGTTTTTAAATTCATATGTATGTACATGTCTGTGTTGCCATGTGTGAATGGGTGCCTGTAGTGGCTACAAGAGGGTATAGAATCCCCTAAGCTGAAGTTACAGACAGTTGTGAGTTGTCCAAATTAGGTGCTTGGAACTGAACTTGGATCATCTGCAAAAACAATATCCACTCTTAACTGCTGAAGCATTGCCCCCTTAAGCCCAGTCTGGTTAAGTCTTATTTCTTGTTCTACAATATATTCCTAGAGTAGTCAGAAATCTGTGTTTTGTTTTGTTGTCTAAGAGGATAGCCTTATAAGCCAGGCTTGCCTGGGACATACTTTATATCCCAACTGGTTTTATACTTATGCTTTTCCTGTCTATCTACCCCATGTGCTGTGATTGTAGGTGTTTTACAAGAAATCAGTATTCTTGGGTTTTTTGTTTGTTTGTTTTTGTTCTTTTTTTTCTAGACAGAGTCTTATACTCCTGATTCTCTTGCCTATAACTACAAAGATATTATAGGTATATACAACCACACCCAGCTAAAAAATCACTATTTTTGATATCATATTTGTAATTGTTTAATATGTACTTGGAGTTTACAAAAGTGATTGTGTACAAGTACTATTGTTTTGTTTTTTGTTTTTTGTTTTAGAAATGTCAGCAATGGTTTAGTGGCCAAGGAAAATTGATAAAAATTTTCAAAGCTCAATTTTATGTCTCTCAGTATATAAAACTTCTGACAAGAGTACTTTGTCTTGGCAGATACCCAGGGTTCCATCTTCCTGTATCCCACCTTTGACAAATGTACTGACCATCTCATCACTGAGGCATCCTGCATTCCATGCCACATTTTTTCTTTTCAACCATACTTATGAGATTACAAAGTTAGTGCAGCCATATATCTGCTTATGCTAGTTTTCTCCTCTTTCATCCTCTCCAAAAGAGTATTTCAGGGCTGAGTATGTGCCTGGCAGGCACTAGATTTGAAAGATGAGCCAGAACACAAGGTTGAGTTTGAAGGATTCACAGCCATTGGAGTAAACTTCGGTGTAATCTGCACTGCAGGACCAGAAGCAGAGTGAGGAACTTCTACGCAGACGTGATAGCAGAGAAGACTCTTCCGAGAAAAAGAAACTCCAGGTGAGTCTCAACTAATGAAAGAGGAGGTGAGAACAACATTTTGGGTCAGAGGGAAATTGTAAAAGATGTTCTGACACATTTAAGAGATTGGAATGCATCAAGTTATTTCTTAGAAATTGAGAGTTGGGAGATGAAGGAAACGAGGAAGAGTTTGGTTTGGAGTGGGTTTTACTCTCCACATTGAGGTTCTTCTTGATCCTTCAAAGACAGGCATCACCCATAGGTTCTTTAGATACAGATAAAAATGATTTGGTTTGTTGTTAAGAAAGTTCTATTTGAGACAATGAAGAGACTGATTGAAGAACAGGGAAGGTTTAGGAGGTGGGTAGACAGAAGGGGTATTCATAAGGTTGATTTAAACAAGGATGTTGCTGAAGCTATGGAGAGGAGGCAATGGGTTTGAAATTAGTTCAGAATAAAATGTGTATTCAAATGTTTAGCATCTGCCATAGGACAAGTTGATCTCACTTTTGACCCACAGCACTGCTGCAGCCTCCCAGAGTCTCCCTGCCTCCCACTTCTCCATCTCCAGTTTGTCTTACACCAGGAAGGCCATATTTAGAATCAGCATAAAAGCCACTGCCCAGGGTTAAAGACCTATTCACACACATCCCCACCCTGTTATCAAAATAGTGGTTCTACAGAAGGAGAAGAGTTTGCCCCAAAGGCAGCACTCAGCAGTGTGTATAGGTACTTCAGGTTCCAAACTGGCTAGGGGTGGGGAATGGGATACTACTGACGTCTGAGTTGCTGCTTAAGACCCTGCTGTGCTCAAAATAGCCTTCTGCAGAATCCTGGAGGATAGCCCTCTACAGAATCCTGGAGGACAGACTTCTTCAGAATCCTGGAGGACAGACCTCTACAGAATCCTGGAGGATAGCCCTCTACAGAGTCCTGGAGGACAGACTTCTACAGAATCCTGGAGGATAGCCCTCTACAGAATCCTGGAGGATAGCCCTCTATAGAATCCTGGAGGATAGCCCTCTACAGAATCCTGGAGGGCAGACTTCTACAGAATCCTGGAGGATAGCTCTCTACAGAATCCTGGAGGACAGACTTCTACAGAATCCTGGAGGACAGACCTCTACAGAATCCTGGAGGATAGCCCTCTACAGAGTCCTGGAGGACAGACTTCTACAGAATCCTGGAGGATAGCCCTCTACAGAATCCTGGAGGATAGCCCTCTATAGAATCCTGGAGGATAGCCTTCTACAGAATCCTGGAGGGCAGACTTCTACAGAATCCTGGAGGATAGCCCTCTACAGAATCCTGGAGGATAGCCCTCTACAGAATCCTGGAGGATAACTCTCTACTGAATCCTGGAGTCTAGGTCTCGCTGTTGCTGAGTTTGAAAAACAGTATCAAACCCAAGCATTCTCAGTGTGACATATATGACCAGACTGCTTTCTCTACTGTCTCGTTTAATTTTGAGGATACCTTTTTCTCATTGTGTCTTTGTAAACACTGCTTGCTATATCTGGAATGCCTTTCATTACTTCTCTGCCGTGGGACTTCTTGTCTTCTTCTGTGTTAGTCTTTCATTATGATAAATGTCTTGAAAGAAGAAAAAAATCACTTAGACTCATAATTTCAGAGGTTCCAGTCCATGGTCTCTGTTTCTGGGCCTCAGGTGGGATAGTAGCTCATGGTGGAGAAAGGCTGTTCATTTTGTGGTAGATAAGTAGCAGAAAGAGAGAGAGATGGGGTGGGGAGGTGGAGGGGCAGTCCATCCAGGGTGCATTTTCAATGATCTGTTTGTTCTAACTAGGCACCACCTCCCAGTGATGTCATCATATTTTGAATATATCAAAGATTCCACTGATTGGGTCAGAGCCCGAAGACTCTTTTCACTTTCCAAAACTCCATCATTGAAAACCCATCATTGGCCCACCAAGCCTTTAACACATGAGCTTTCTGGGGGCACTTCATATCCTGTTCAGTCAGTCCTATTTCTGCAAGCAATGTTAGTAGCTATCCTCCTTTGGAAAACCCTGTCATAAGGTTTCTCTCTCTTTCCTCTTTTATATTATTTCAAAGATTTGTATTTCAGATCATAAAAAATGCTTTGATTAAACTAACCTGGGCTCATAGGGGCTCACAGAGACTGAACCCACAACCAGGGAATCCGCATGAAATTGACCTGGGCGCTCTGCGTAGATGTCAGAGTTGTGTAGCTTGGTCCTCTTATGGGACTCCTAAGCGTGAGAGCAGGGGCTGTTTCTGACTCTTTTACTGGCTTTTGGGACCCTACTCCTCATACTGGGTTGCTTTGCTGAGCCTTAATACACGGGGAATTGCTTAGCTTACTGCAACTTGATATGCCAAGTTTTATACTCACAAGAGACCTTCCCTTTCTCAGATGGAGATGGAAGAGGAGGAGTCTGCGAGGGAGCGGGGAATGGGAGAGAGGGACTGGGAGGGGAGGATGGGGGAGCCTGCAGCTGGGATGTAAAATAAATAGGTGAATATAAAGAATGCTTTGATTGACATAAAATATAAAGCTGTGTGTATTCAAAGCCATCTTTTCTCTGCCCTCCCCTGCCTTTCTCTGCTTTTGCCCTTCCCCCTGCACAGAGGAACAATTGGGAATTAAAACCATTTTTTTTCTTTCTCAATTAATTTTTTTAAATTCCATAAGGTATATATTGTATTTTGAACATATCGTGCCCAGTCCCATCCCAGTCCTCCTCTCCCTTTTCTAGACTTCTCCTGTTTGTCTCTTTTGTTCCACCTAGACAATTTCATTTCTATTTTTTTTTTTTTTTTTTTTTTTTGGTTTTTCGAGACAGGGTTTCTCTGTAGCTTTGGAGCCTGTCCTGGACTAGCTCTGTAGACCAGGCTGGCCTCGAAAAAACAGAGATCCACCTGCCTCTGCCTCCCAAGTGCTGGGATTACAGGTGTGTGCCACCACCACCCGGCCTACTTTCTTTTAGTGACTTTACCTGAATCACAAATGATAGAAAACCTAACAGTATTTGTCTTTCTGAGACTGCCTTGATTTGCCTATGATGATATGATTGTCCCTGGTAGCATCTGTTTCCTATAAACAATGTAACTTAACTCTTGACTTCTGTGTATACATACCACATTATCCTCATCCATTCCTGTTGGTAGACACCTAGATAAGCTCCAGAACTCACATAACTCTATATTAATTCCTTAAAACTAATTAGCATTAATTAGCATAAGTAGCTGTGTACCCTAGATTTTTCAAAAACATTAAGCTGTGTCTATTTTATGTTTATGTGTGTGTGTGTGTGTGTGCCTAAGTGTATGACTGAGCACCACGGGCATGCAGTCCTCCTCAGAGGTTAGAAAAGGGAAGAGGGTGTTGGATTCCCATAAACTGGAGTTACAGGCTATTGTAAACTGCTATGTGGGTACTGGAAACTAAACCTGGATCTTCTGCAAAAGCAGCCTGTGCTCTTAACCACTGAGCCATCTCTCTAGCCTGATGAATATCAGTAGAGAAAAATTCTAGCATATCAACTCTGAGTGCTCTTAATTGACTTTACTTGTGATTTTAGGCAGCATTCAGGACAAAACAAGGTTTAAAATCCCCCCCTCCAAATGCCTAGCCACAGAAAGGGAAGTGTGATCTGAAACTGGAAATGAGTTCTGAGATAGCCCTATTGGTAACAGCACCTCCATGTCTTTTAAAGCATGGTTTATACCTAGTCTGGTCACAAACATGGTTTCTTGTGATTAGCTGCAAGTCATCTATCTTGTACAGGTTCCAGCATGTTTTCATGTCAAGTTACCATTTGCTGCGTGCAGAGAAGCCTTTGAAGTAAAAATTTAAATGTCTGGAGATAGATTTAGAAAAAAATTAACACAATTAACAAATTTCTGCATAAGTTTATGTCCATTCATTATATTTTTCTGATTTGTTTATGCATTTATAAACTGATATCCATTGTGAAGGAGTAGGAAATATTTGGTATATATCCAAGTGAATACACCACCCCTAAATCCTTTGGAGCATCCTGAACCCCAGACCAACATCAGACGGCTCAAAACTGGGTACACCTCTAGTTTCACAGGATAAGAGTATCAGCTTTTGGCTCATAGTAAGCCCCCTTTATCCCTAACGAGATGACTCCTTAGAGGATGGGACTAGCTTCCCAGGGAGTACCCATGGACAAGATTATCACTTTCAGTCTCATCTCCAACCACCAAAGGAAGAAAAAAGTAGTTGGATACTGAGTTTAGCTACCAACATGCAGGAATTTAATCTATTACACCTGCATAGTGGGATGTCTATACACACACACACAAACAAAAAAAAAACCTAAATGACAAGGTCCTACAAATTCTAAATTGGTGGTTATCTCCACATGCCAAGAGGGTAGAGCACCTAACCTCTTTGATACAGAGGCTCCTGCACTTGAGGAATGCAGATCTAGATCAACACTGGCCTCTTTGGATCTTTTATAATATCTTAAAATCAGTTAGTAAGTGTAGGGAGAAGGGGGATGCTGGGAGCAGGAGAGCGATGAGGTACTCTCTTGACCATCCTGCTAACCATGCTGGCCTGCACCCTCAAACTGTGAGCAGAAATAAGCCCCTCTTCCTCTGAGTTGATTCTTATCAGGTATTCTGTTCTAGTATCAAGGAAAGCAGCAAACACATTGTACTAACAACACATCTACAGAGCTGGCTCCATCCTTCTACATTTTATCTAACTGCTTGCATCTGTAATCACAATCCCCTTTTGTCCTTGTTAGTCTAATAAAATGTCATCATATGGCATATATCTATTTTCTTTACTATTGGACGATACCTCAGAAAGCTTTCTAACTGCTACAATTACAGTTCACTACATGAAAAAAGGCTACAAAATACCCTGTTCTCTATGTTTTTCTGCCCTGTCTTTATCATTGGCATTGACTTTTGCTATGCTGGCCACACTGATGTACGTATGCTGGTTTGCATATATGTGTCCTGACATGTTGGCACCCTTATTACTGTGGGTAGAATTTTTCAGCAGGGAGTTTCTGGGTTGAGTGACATGTGTACTTTTAATTTTAAGAATTATTACTATTTTACTTTCCAAAAGAACTATTAAGATTTACACTGCCTCCAGTAACTTCCAGGCACTGACTTTGCTCTTATGCCCACCAGGAATAAGACTTAATAATTTTATTTTTCTTATATTCTTGATCAAAATGACAATTTGTTCTTGCATTCGTTCTACTTTTCTTGACTATAAATGTGTCTGAACCCTAACTCATTTCATATACAAAATTAAAATTTATATGAACACACATTGCTCTCATGGTTATTTAGAGCAATGTTACTCAAAATAGTCAAAGATTAGAAAAAAAAACCTTACTGTCTATTAACTGGAAAATGGACAGATTCATAGAAAAAATATAAACTAAAAGATTAAAAAACAACCCAGGGGATCACAAATACAAATTCTTAATACAGGGAAGCTCTGTAAACTGGAAGCTTTATTGGTTGAACAGCCTACAAGCAACTTGACTGAACATAATTTTATACTGTATGATAATTTTAAACAAAATCAGAATACAAAAAATAGAATTTGTGAATAATTTTAACAGAGATAATAGTAAGTGGCTAAAAGCCTACAATAAGCAGTAAACTGACAAACTGAGCTTACAGAGGCCATTTGCACAATAGAAAAATTGACAAAGCTTATCATATCATAGTAAAGTAAAGCTCAGTGACCCATAGGAGGGGATAACAAGATCTTTGGTTTACTATACAATTAGTGCATGGCTATTATGAAAAATGAAATCAACAAATGCTAAAGGAATACTTGAGTATAAAGTGAACTGCTTTCCATGAAACACAGGTGATTCTATGATGTGTTTACATGCAAAGTAAAGGAAAGTGTAGTGTACAGAGGTATGGACACTGTAAAGGGGACCCATGGGAATGACAGTGAACAGAGGAAGTATTATCTTTAGCATCAGCAAGCTATTGATACTCCAGTATGAATACAGCAATAAAGGAAGAGTTCTAGATTAGTAATTGGATATATGGACATGTCCACCCAACTCAAGCTCTGGCTACAAGGAATGCAGATTCAGAAGGACAAACATGGAGCAAAGTGGACAGAATCCCAATGTCTTACTCCTGTTATCTACTTGTCTATTGCCATGGATGCACTTTAACCAAAACCAATTAAGAAATTAACCAACTAGCAACCACATTTATAGAGATGAGCAGCTTGGGGTAAAGAGTACAATAGAGCAGTGGAGACTGAGCCAACTTGAGAAGGCAAGCAGAAATACCAACCTTCCCTCACTTGTGAGCCCCACACTTCAGTTCCCAGAAACCCAACAGTAACAACCACAATTAATTTGGAGTTTATGGTATCAAAACTTCTGTTGTTGTCATTTTTTCAAGTTTTGAAATAGGGTATCAGGTAGATCAGGCTGGCCTGGAACTCCTTAAGAAACCAAGGTGATTCTTGAATTCCTGGACCTCTGCCTCTACCTCCCAAATGTTGGAATTAGTGGTATGCACCAACCACCATGCCTGGCTTGCTAGAATGTTTCCTATGTACGTTCTTAGCACTAATTTTTCTTCCAAACCAATGCATTTGATTTTTTTGTTTGCAATTTTAATGGTTGGTAAGACTGAAAATGGACAGCCATTAGTGAAGAAGTAAAGGATATAAACTGATATTTACAAGTAGGAAGACCCACAGATAAAAAAAAAAAAAAACCTCATTCTGTATCAGATAGATGCAAATTAAAACAACAGTGAAATGCCATTGCTTATCTTTTGAGTTGACAAGAATAAAGTTCCACATGGAACACCTCTTAATGCCATGTGCTAAGACTTACATCCACTGATTGTAGTGGTATAAATTTCTGTGCCCTTTCTTGGGGGTAAGTTGACAAAATGTGTAGGAAGGTTTTTAGCATTTATCTACTCTTCCCAAGGGATTTGACTGCTAGGAATTTATCCAAAGAAAATACTTAGGAATGCAAGTGTGATGTTACCATGTTATTTATAATAGTGACAAATCACAACAGCATAAATATTCACTGAAAATGCCTTGTGAAATAAATTATAATATGGCTACACAATGAAATATTATGAAGCCATTAAAATCATGTTGCAGGAGAATATTTAGTGGCATGAGATAATGCATATCGCCTCCTGGTAAAGAAAATGATCCGGTGTAAGCCAGAATGTATTGTATACCTTGGGATCTTAATTTGGTAAAAGACACATTATAGGAGGGATGAGATTGTAGGTGATTTTTATATTCTGTGTCCTTTTCTGTATTTCACACTTGGGTATCTTACTATATACATAACTTTTGTGAAGACAGGCAGAGCTATTTCACCAATCGATTCACATTCTGTGTGGCTGTATGCAGAGATCATTTCTCTCTGAATTGATAGTTATACTAAATTCCCAAATAAGATAAAAAAAACTTATAATCTGAAGAGAGCATGCTAGTGCTTGCTGGTGAAGCTCAGGGTTCATGAAAAAGCTCCTTGGGTGATTTCTGTGTTAATGTGAAAAATAAGCAGGTGGTTCTTTCTTGAATCTATACTCTGAAAGGTAAAATTCAATCATATCTTTGCATGGATGCCAGCCTCAGACTTTTCAGCAGCTTTCTGAACTGCAATGGCTGAGAGGTGAGCCAGATGATCTTTGATGATGGAAAAAAAGACTCGAAGAGAATTTGAAGATGAAAGGCCCTATCTTGAAACCTAGCTCTAAGTTTGTGGCATTGAGTTTTTAACATCTTATAGTGAGATGCAGAAATAAATGAGATCACATCTCTAAGGTTTCAAAGGGGAAGATAGTTGTATTTAGACACTGGGATGAATATAGTTTATCTACATCCATATACCAGTTATCTTTATAAGTATCAACTGGACAACTATGATCAGCACAGAAGAAAAGGAAAGAGCTAGAACAGCAAAGCTTTGAACTTAGCGTTGCTCAGGAGTAGACTGGCAAAGTCGGCTCAGTAATCAAGAAAGGTTTTCTACTTTAAAGAGGAATTCTTGTGATAACTTAGGATGGAAATCTGTCAAATGTAGTCCTCACATTTCCCCATTTTGATGCTATGTCAATTTAGGACTCCTAACTGGAAGACTGCACAGCAGACAGGGGCTGTGGCATTCTGGTCCTTAGGTACTTATGAACTGCACAAGCAGTGAGACCTGGGGAGGGATGGCATCTGCTTGATCCCAGTGCCTTCAGACTCACAGCACAGCATCCATTTCTTTGAAGATTTCAGTAGTTAGACTTTGGAGCAATGTCCAATCTTTCTCCCATGTTTTGAATAGTGAGTAAGTACAGTCAAATCCAGCCCATTCAGTGTGTAGCTAATTGTGTGTGGACAAAAGTGTATAGCTCCATAATCACCTGCACTGCCAAGTTACCTGTGATGGGTTTTTTTTTTTTTTACCTTCACAGTCAGTGTCTTACCACCTAGAGTCCCCAGCAGCAACATTTTTTTTCTTTCTTTATAGCCCCATCTTCTTCAGATGTTATGTAAATGGAATCCAAAGAATCCAGCCTCTGGGTTAGGCTTCTTTTACCTGGCATGATGAGTTTGAAATTTATCTGAGATGTCACATATATTAGTAGTTTGTTCCTTTTTATTGCTAAACACCATTCCACTGGATTAATTGACCATGGTTTATTTGTGCATTCATTTGTTGAAGGGTGTCTGGGTTGTTTCCAATTTGTGACAATCACATCCAAGGTCATTATTAACATTCTTATAGAGTTATTCTTTTGTATATATAAACATGAATTTCCAGTGGAAAAATAATTTTTGTTTTTCTTAGAAACAAAGAAATTGGACTTTGGCTATTACAGGAAATGTATGATTAAAACAATCTTGTGTTTTTTTCAAAGTATGTGTAGCATTTTATCTTGCCATCACCAAAATATGAGAGCCCCATTTGCTGCTCTCTTTATGAACACGAGGTATTGTCAATCATTTTGCCATTCTAGTAGTAATTTAGTGACGTTTTATCCATTTTCATAATGACTAATGATTTGGGGACTTTTTATTTGTGCTTACATCCATCTTTATATTATCTTTGGTGGGCATATGTTAAAAAATATTTTGTCATTTTGTGGGGCTTGTACTGAGATAACATCTCTTCCTGTAGCACAGACTAGGCTAGAACTCATGATCCTCCTGCCTCAATTTCCAAGGCGCTGGAATCATAGGCATGTACCACTACACTCAGCCTCTGTCTGTTTTTATATGTTTTTAAAATTTGTTTGTTTGTTTTATTACCATTGAATTTTGCAGGGGTTGTAAATATATACAAACCCATATCTGGATACACATACTTACCCAATAAATCATCTATAAATATTTTATTTTACTCTGTGGCTGGTTTCTTCATTCTTCTTACAATATTATTTAAAGAAAGAAAAATTTAAATTTTGATTGCCTATTGACTCAACTTGGAATAATTGAAAGATTAAAACAAATTAAAAACAATAAGACACAAATGAGTTGAGAGTGAAGGAATGAAGAGTGTGTTTCATTCACAGAATAATCAAACAGACTTGAGTTAACTATATTAACATTACACAAAGCAGATTTTAAGTCAGAAATTTCTTGAAGAGAACTGTGGGTGTAGCTTAGTGGTAGAGAGCTTGCTTAGTAAGTGTTAAGCTATCGTTACTCCATTATACCATTTCAAGGGATGATGAAGCCCAGACACAGACACCTCCTGCACTGCTTAGAGAAAGAGATGGGTAGACAGATGCCACTACAAAAATACATACACCAACATAGAGAGCAATGTGGCACCACCAGAACCTAGCAGTTCTACAACAGCAAGACCTGAACATCACAATGTAGAAGAAGCAGAAGAAAGCAACCTTAAAAATAACTTTATGAAAATGGTAGAGGTCTTTAAAGAGGAACTGAAAAATTCCCTTAAAGAAATTGATGAAAAGACAAACAAAAACTTGGAAGAAATCAATGAATCCCTTAAAGAAAGTCAAGAAAACAAAGAAAAGTAATCAAACAAGTGAAGGAAACAGTTCAAGACCTGAAAATTGAAACAGAAACAATGAAGAAGAAACAAACTGAGGGAATGCTGGAAATAGGAAATCTGAGGAAACAAACAGGAACTACAGATGAAAGCATAACCAACAGAATACAAGAGATGGAAGAGAGACTCTCTGGCATGGAGGATACAATAGAGGAAATATATTTGTCAGTTAAAGAAAGCACTAAAGCCAAAAAAAAGTCATAACAAAAATCATTCTGAAAATCTGGAACACCATGAAAAGGCCAAACCTAAGAATAATAGAGATAGAATAAGGAGAAGAATACCAACTCAAAGACACAGAGACTATATTCAACAAAAGCATAGAAGGAAACTTTCCCAACCTAAAGAAGGAAATACCTATGAAGATACAAGAAGCTTATAGAACACCAAATAGACTAGACCCCCCTGAGTCCCCTGGTCACATAATAATAAAACTACTAAACATACAGAATAAAGAAGAATATTAAGAGCAGCAAAGGAAAAATGCCAAGTAACTTATAAATGCAGACACATCAGAATAACACCCAAATTCTCAATGGAGACTCTGAAAGCCAAAAGGTCTAGGACAGATACTAAGATACCACAGATGCCAGCCCAGACTACTATACCCAGCAAGATTTTCAATCACCATATATGTAGTATACAAGATATTCCAAGACAAAACCAGATTTAAACAATACGTATCTACAAATCCAGCCCTACAGAAAGCACTAGAAGGAAAACTCCAACCTAAGGAAGTTAGATGCATCCACAAAACAAACAAACAAACAAAAACAATCAATAGATAATCCCACAGCAGCAAATTCCAAAAAATAACAGAAATTAACAATCACTGGTAATTAATATCCCTTAATATCAATGGACTCAATTTACCTATAAAAAGACACAGGCTAGCAGAATGGATATGGAAACAGGATCCATCTTTGTGCTGCATATAAGAAACACACCTCAACTTCAAAGGCAGATACTACCTCAGATACTACGTTGGGAAAAGACTTTCCAATCAAATGGACTTAAGAAGCAAGCTGGTGTAACTATCCTAATATCTAACAAAATATCTTCAAACTAATATCAATCAAAAGATATCAGGAAGGACATTACATATTCATCACAGGAAAAATCCATCAAGATGAAGTCTCAAATCTGAACATTTATGCCCCAAATACAAGGGCACCTACATATGTAAAAAAAAAATTACTAAAGCTTAAATTGCACACCAAATCACACACACTAATAGTGGAAGACTTCAACACCCACTATCACCATTGGGCAGGTCTGCCAGACAGAACCTTAGCAGAGAAATAAGGGATCTAACAGATGTTATGATTCAAATGGACTTAGTAGGTATCTATAGGATATTCCACACTAACACAAAAGATATACCTTCTTCTCAGCACTCCATGGAACCTCCTCTAAAATTGACCACATACTCAGTCATAAAGAAAATCTCAACAGATACCAAAAAATTGGAATAACCTCCTGTTTTTTATTAGATCACCATGGATAAAATTACATTTCAACAACAACAAAAATTATAGAAAGCCTAAAAACGCATGGAAACTGAATAATGCTCAACTGAATCACCAATGGGTCAAGGAAAAAAATAAGAAAGAAATTAAAGATTTTCTAGAATTCAATAAAAATGAATGTGAAATGTACCTAAACTTATGGGACACTGTGAAAGCAGCGCTAAGAGGAAAATTCATAGCACTAAATGTCCACATAAAGAAGTTGGAATAAATCTCACACTGGCAACTTAACAGCACACCTGGAAGCTCTAGAACAAAAGCTAACTCACCCAGGAAGAATAGACACCAGGAAATAATCAAATTGAGGGCTGAAATCAATAAAATATAAACAAAGAGCACAGTACAAAGAATCAATGAAACAAAGATTTGGTTCTTGGAGAAAATCAACAATATAGACAAACCCTTATCCAAACCAATCAAAAGACAGACAGAGAACATCCAAATTAACAAAATCAGAAATGAAAAGGGAGATATAACAACAGACAATGAGGAAACCCAGACAACCATCAGGCCATACTTCAAAAACCTGTACTCCACAAAACTGGAAAATCTAAAAGAAATGGGCAGTTTTCTGGATAGGTACCACATACCAAAACTAAATAAAAAACAGATAAACAACTTAAAGAGACATATAGCCCCTAAAGAAATAGAAATAATCATTATAAGTCCCCCAGTAACAACAACAACAAAAGCCCAGGACTAGATAGTTTCAGTACAGAATTTTACCAGAAGTTCAAAGAAGAGCTAATATCAATATTCCTCAAATTGTTCCACACAATAGAAACAGAAGGAACATTACCAAACTCTTAGTGAGGCTACAGTTATCCTGATACCGAAACCACACAAAGATGCAACAAAGAAAGAGAATTACATACAGAAAAATGTCCCTCATGAGCATTGATGCAAAAATACTCAATACAATACTGGAAAACCGAATTCAAGAACACATACAAAAAAAAAAAAAAATTCCACCATTAGGCTTCATTCCAGAGATGCATAGATGGCACAACATACGGAAATCTGTCAATATAATATCCCATATAAACAAACTGAAAGAAATAAATCACATGATCATCTCATTAGATACTGAAAAAGCCTTTGACAAAATCCAACATCCCTTCATGATAGAGGTCCTGGAGCAATCAGAAATACAAGAAGCATACCTAAACATAATGAAGGCAATATACAGCAAGCCAACAGCCCACATCAAATTAAATGGAGAGAAACTCAAAGTGATTCCATTAGAATCAGGCATAAGACAAGGCTGTCCACTCTCCCCATACCTATTCAGTATAATGCTCAAAATTCTAGCTAGAGCAATAAAGGAGATCAAGGGGGTACAAATTGGAAAGGAAGAATTCAAGTTTTCGCTATTTGCAGATGATATGATAGCATACATAAGTGACCACCAAAATTCTACTAAGGGAATTCTCACAGCTGATAAACACCTTCAGTAAGGTGGTGGGATACAAGATTAACTAAAAAAAAATCAGTATCTCTCTTAGATACAAATGATAAACAGACTGGGAAAGAAATCAGAGAAACATTGCCCTTTACAATAGCCACTAATAACATAAAATACCTTGGGCTAACTCTAACTAAGCAAGTGAAGGACCTATATGACAAGAACTTTAAGGCTATGAAGAAAGAAATTGAAGAAGATATCAGAAAATGGGAAGATGTCTCATGCTCACAGATAGGCTGAACCAATATAATAAAAATGGCAATCTTACCAAAAGCAATCTATGGATTCAATGCAATCCTCATCAAAATCCCAACACAATTTTTCACACACCTCAAAAAAAATAATACTAAACTTCATATGGTAAAACAAAAAAATCAAGAATAGCTAAAATAAACCTGTACCATAAAGCCACTTCTGGAGGCACTACCACCCCTGACCTCAAGCTCTACTATAGAACTATATTAATAAAAACAACTTAGTATTGACATTAAAAACTGACATGTGGACCAATGGAATCGAATTGAAGGCCCTGACATTAATCCACATACCCATGAACATCTGATTTTTGACAAAGATGCCAAAATTGTACAATGGAAAAAAGAAAGCATCTTCAATAAATGGTGCTGACATAACTGGACATCAACATGTAGAAGATTGCAAATAGATCCATATCTATCACCATGTACAAAACGCAAGTCAAACTGGATCAAAAACCTCAACATAAATCCAGCTACACTGAACCTGATAGAAGAGAAACTAGGGAGTAGCCTTGAACACATCGGCACAGGAAACCACTTCCTAAATATAACACCAGTAGCACAGACACTGAGAGCAACAATTAATAAATGGGACCTCCTGAAACTGAGAATCTTCTGTAGGGCAAAGGATATGGTCAATAAGACAAAAACAACAGCCTGCAGAATGTGAAAACATCTTCACCAACCCCACATCTGACAGAGGACTGATCTCCAAAATATAAAAAGAACTCAAGAAACTAGACATCAAAATACCAAAACAATCCAATTAATGGGCTACAGAACTAAACAGAATTCTCAACAACAACAAAAAAAAAACCTCAAATGCCCAAAAGGCATTTAATGAATTGCTCACCATCCTTAGTCATCAGGGAAATAGAAATCAAAACGACCTCCTCTGAGATATCACCTTACACTTGTCAGAATGGCTAACATCAAAAACACTGATGACAGCTTATGTTGGAGAGGATTTGAAGCAAAGGGAACACTCCTCCACTGTTGGTGGGAGTGTAAACTTGTACAGCCACTTTGGAATCAGTATGGCAGTTTCTCAAAAAATTGGGAATCAATCTACCTCAAGACCCAATGATACCACTCTTGGGCATATACCCAAGGAATGCTCAATCATACCACAATGACACTTGCTCAACTATGTTTATAGAAGTATTAGTAATAGCCAGAACTTGGAAACAACCTAGCTGCCCCTCAAAGAAAGAATAGATACCAGAAAATGTACTACATATACACAATGGAGTACTACTCAGTAGTAAAAAATCAATGACATTAAATTTTCAGGCAAATGGATAGAACTAGAAAATATCATCTTGAGAGAGGTAACCCAGACTCAGAAAAACAAATATGTATGTACTCACTCATAATTTGATACTAGATGTAAAGCAAAGGATAACCAGACTACTACCCACAGCTCCAGAGAAGCTAGCTAACAAGGACGACCCTAAGAGGGATGCATGGATTGCCCTGGGAAGGGGAAGGAGGTGAGATCTCCATGAATAAACTGGGGATGAGGGAGTGGGCAATGGAAGGGTATGGGATGGAGGATAAGACCATAAGGGAATGGGATGGTCAAGCTGAAACAGGGACAGAGTGGGAGAGCAATGAAAGAGATATCTTGATAGGGTAAGACATCATGGGAATAGGGAGAAACCTGGTGCTAGGGAAGTTCCTAGGAATCCACAAGGATGGCCCCAGCTTAGATTGCTAGCAAAAGTGGAGAGGGTGCTTGTGCTGGCCTACCCCAGTAATCAGATTGGTGAATGACCTAACTGTCATCATAGAGCCTTCATCAAGCAACTGATGGAAGTAGATGCACAGACCCACAATGAGCACCATGCTGAATCCCAGGAGTCCAGTTGAAGAGAGAGAAGAGGGAATCTATGAGCAAGGGGCATCAAGATCATAATGGGGAAACCTAAAGAGGCAACCCAACCAAGCTATTGAGAACTCATAAACTTTAGACCAACAGCTGTGGAGCCTCCATGGGACTGGACTAGGTCCTCTGTAGAAATGAGACAGTTGTGTAGCTTGGTGTGCTTAAGGGCCCCCCTGGTAGTAGGACCAGGATGCATGAGCTGGCTTTTGGGAGCCCATTACCTATTGTGGACACCTTGCACAGCCTTAATGCAGGGGTAAGCACTTGGATCTGCCTCTCCTGAATGTACTACCAGGCTTTGCTGACTCCTCATGGGAGGCTTTACCTTTTCAGAGGAAGGGATGGAGGGTAGATTGGAGAGAGAAGGCTGGAGGGGAGTGGGAGGAGGAATAAGAAGGGGATACACACCCCACAGAACCTTCTTCCTGCTTCTGTAACTTCATCCATAAACCCAGAGAACATAGAATTGGAAAAGTTACCAGTTCAGATGTCAAAGAGCCATTCTGCATTTAGAAAGTGTGAGACTCTTAAGTGGCTTGGATTAAAAAAGAATCAAGAAACAAAAACCCAGAAACTGCAGCCTCCCCTGACTCTCACCAAACAGATTAAAACTCCATACACCATTTATTCACTTGTAGAGTCTCCTGGTGGTCGGATTACAAAAATAAATTCCCATCAATTCCCAATTAGCCACACTTCAACAATTTGGAATAAACATATCATAAGAAAGAAATACAAAGTGAGTAAAGAGAAATTTAAATTTCTATGAATATTAAATCAATATAATTCTGTTGACATGTGGGATTTACCTCAAGAGAGAATAAAGCAAGCAGCACCACTAGACTTGTATGTGAAATGCTCTTCTCAGCCAACAATATTAACCTGGCTGTCAAAGGTGAATCCACTGACATGTTGTTGTGAGTGCTAAGACTCAAAGGATGCATTCACACATGCTGGAGTCATGGCATGCATAGAACTATGAAATGAACAAAACACAAAATACTCCATTCAACTCATGAAGCAACTCATAGCCAGTTCAAAAGAGAAGAATTAAAGGTAGACAAATGAATATTAATAAAAATAGGGAAATGAATACCTAAATTCATGCAAAGTTGGTTTTATTATAGCATCAGGAGAAGACAGAATCTACAAAAGGAAATCTACCAGGCACCTAAAGTTTAGGAGGGCTGTGAAGATGCTCCAAGACAGAAGCCAGGGTGCACCTAAGGGGTGTGTCTGTGCCTAGCACTCTGGAGGTCTTGGATTGAGTCTCAGCATAGAAAAAGAAACAATGCTCAGTGATAGCATAATGCAGAATAGGGTAGTATAATATAGTAAAGTATATAAAATTAGAGTATAATATATTACAGTAAAATATAATACAGTATGGTATATATAATACAGTATAATATACTATAGTATAATGTAATACAGTACAATATAATATACTGTAGTACAGTATAACATAATACACTATAGTATAATATGCTATAGGACAGGACAATATAATATCAAGCAGTACAATGCAATACAATACAGTATAATAATTACCAGTCAGTACAATACAATATAATACAACACAATTCTAAAGCCATGGAATTCAGAAGAATGTCCTCTTTAAAAAATAAAAAAAGGAAAGTTTTCATGTAAACAGATATTATTTCTAAATTGTTAGCCTAGTGAAAAAGAGTTCTTTCTAGAAGATCCTTCATTAATATGACCAAATTCATGTCATGAGAATCTCCTAAGCCCAGATCTAAAGGTGGCCAGTAGATGTAAATGAATTGTCAAGGTGTTTCAAGTTAAACGTTATAAATGTTCTTCACTACCCAGTAAGGGATTGGGTTATGAGAATGCTGTAGATAGAAATGAGAAGATGTGTCTTTAGAGTCCAGATCATCTCAAGAACTTAGTTGAATCAATCAGAAAAATATGCTAAATAGCACATCTGGGAAAATGGCCATGATATAAGACATCCTTCTTTGCAGAGACAAGCTGTATCACACTTTTGTGTGTTCACTTTCTGTAGGGGGGCCATCATTCCCAGCAACCATCTTTGCATAGACTCAGCTTCCTTTCTGCAAGACTTTATCATCTGACAGGTTACATTCTGAAGCAAGTGGACAACAAGACTCACATCAAAACCTGGGGTTGTATCATCCCTCCCTACATGCGTGCGCATGCACACACACAATGTACATATGGTAGTGTACCACAAACCCAAGTGTAGATAGATATCTATCTTCCCCAGGGAATAGCATACCAGTTGAACATATAATATCAAATGGTCAGCCCTGAAAATATATATGCAAGTAACATCGTACAGACTGAGATGGTTGTATTTGAGAATATGTATGTATATACACAGACATATATGCATATAGCAACAATTAGTAAAAGAAAGGGGCCATAAATTTGAAAAGAAAAATGAAGGGTACATGGGAGGGTTTGGAAAGAAAAGAGAAAGAGACAATGATGAAATTACATTATAATCTCAAAAAAGAGGGAAAAAATAATTGAACTATGTCACAGTTAATAAACTAACCTGATCCTAGAACTGTTGATATCCAACTCCCATACCTCATAGCTTCTTTCAATGACACAGCTAGCCTTAGGCAGGGAAGTTCAACTATCTGATGTCTGCAAATTTGAGTCAAAGTTATATTTCTAAGTGTACACCAATTCCTCTCGATTTCAGTCATTTGAAGTTGGAGGCATCTGAGACACCCAAACAAATGCATCCCATGAAAAGTTGAAGTGATTGGGATCTGGGGAGATGACTCAGTGTATAAAATATTTACTGCCCAAGTATGAACATCCAATTTCAGATCCTTAGCTCTCACATAAAAGGTGGGTTTAGTGACATGCACTTGTAACCCATCACTGGAAGAAGAGAGGAGTAGAAATAGGTGAATCTTGGAAGCTTGTTGGCCAGAAAAGCTCCAGTCAGTTTCAGTGAGAGAAAGAACCCGCTTCCAAAAATAAGGTTGAGAGTGATAGAGAAAGACACCAGAGGATGACCACTGGACACACACACACACACACACACACACACACACACACACACACACGAGAGAGAGAGACAGAGAGAGAGAGAGAGAGAGAGAGAGAGAGACAGAGAGACAGAGACAGAGAGACAGAGACAGAGACAGAGAGGATTACATGCATATATATATGCACATATAGAAATCAAATGCCTGCACACATGCACAAAAAATTGGAGTGATAAAGGTGATTAGGGAGAAGAATTGCACCAGACACTTGGATAAAATTATGTCTGGTGTTTACCTTGTAATGATTGGTCCCCATGTGTGTCGCTGGCTGACATGGTGGTACACAGACTTCCTCATTTACTCGAAGGAAGTCTTAAGAGGCCAGAGTGGTGCTAGGCTCTCCTTTCCATGTTGAAGCCCCAGAATGTGCCCATTATCATAGGACATACAGGAGATCAGATATAGTGGAACAGAGGTGAAGATGAATTTAAATGATTAAAGAGGTTCAGGAGCTTGTGGATGGATGTTGAAGGAAGAGGGGAACCAATGATGGAATATGCCAACAAAGTGGGTAGGGAGAGGGGGAAGCAAAAAATATCAGCATTTTATAACTTGAATATCAGCCCTACAATTTTCTAACTATATATCTGTTTCCCAAATGGACTCATCACAATATATCATTAATATCTTCCTGTTGTGATGCCTGAAAAATTGTAGCAGCATTATAATTAACTCTAGTAAGTGGATTTAATTTAGTTATTTTCAGTAATATCTTACTGTTAAAACTATATTTTATATGAAAGACATTGCTATAAAAAGGACATATTGAGAGAATTCCTGTCAGTTACTATAATTTTGTTAAATGTCCCTGTCTGGGAGGTCATAGACCCTATTGGGGGAAGGCACTGTGGCTGTTTTGCTAAATGGATGTGATGGGCCCATGAAATTACCTTCTAAATGATTATGTTTATGCCCCTGGATTAGTGTTGCTTAGAGCTTTGGTCCAAGAAACCTCTTTTGCAGTGGTCAGTGGGGTCTGCAGAAATTCAAATGATAAAAATGGTGAAAATAAATGAATATCCATTCATAAATAGAACACCAACATCATCCTATCTAAAGCCGGAGAAACATGGAAGAATGGGTTAAAAGAATGCAAGAGGAAGGAGTATTGAGGAGTGGTGATCAGTGTGAGTCACTGATACCGAGGTATTAATGACTTTTGCATTCTTGAGTTCACAGCAGCTGGGTTTACCTGCACAAGATTTGAACAGGATTTGGCCTGTTGACACTTTTCCATAGAAGAGAGAGAAGTACATGGAGCCCCACTGCTAACTGAGTATCTGTATGGTTGATGAGGGAGGGAGAGGCATTTTCTTCAGTGATGTAAGATGTATATGCTCCTATACACAAACCTAACCCCCCCCAAGATATAAAAATATCTTTTCATAAAAGGTGCTCGTTAGGAAGAAGGAAGTTATTTGTCAACAATGGGCAGACACAGGGAGGGGTAAAGATAACAAAATGCGTTATGTACCATATTAGTTACTGTTCCATTGCTGTGAGAAAACATCACAGCCAAGGCTACGCACAAAAGAAAGTGCTTAATTGGGCTTATGGTTTCAGAGGGTTCAAGTCCATGATGGTGGAGGAAAGGGATGGAGGCAGGAACAGCTGAGAGCTCATCACTTGGCAAGCAGGAGACAGAGAGCACAGGGGAATGGAGGGAGGCTTTTGAAGTTTCAAGTCTGCTCCCTAGGATACACCTCCTCCAAGGTCACACCTCCTAATCCCAAACAGTTCCACCAATGGGAAGCAAATGTTCAAACATATGAGCCTAGGGGGATCATTCTCCTTCAAACCACCATATATATGTGTATGAGAATAAACATAATAAACCTATTTGTATATAATTAATGCATGCCAACAAAGCATTAACGGGAACAGACTATAAGCTAAGACTCCTTACTTCTTTACAGCTAGGAAAGATGCTCTGTTTACACTGAGATCCTGGTGTTAAACAACTGGAATTTTGCAGACCAGGGTCCCATCTGTTAGGGATGTGTCTCTTGGAGTTCTTTCCGGGCTGTTTCCTGTCTGTCCCACAGGCCCCACAGGCCACTGCCTCAATATGGTCCTTTCTTTCCCAAGTACACATAGTTTTCTGCATGTAATATAAAAACAACAACCCAACTATTGCCTAAACTTCTCCAGGATGTTATCTGCATGCTGCATTTCTTCCGTAGTTTACAAACATGTGATACTCTTCCAGTGAACTCAGTGTTTTTCTGAGCTGACGGAACTGTTTGTCTAGCCCCTCTGTAAATTTTACTGGTGCTCTCATTTTTCCATGTGGAGAACTACAATAGTAAAGAGGTCACTTTGCCCAAGGTCACCCCTCCATTAAAGGGCAGAGTTGAGTTAAGAACCAACACCAACCATGTTCCTTCCCTCCACTTCTGTTCCTGGGAGACAGCGAATGCCACTATACATAATTGCCATTACTGTGGAGTCTTGGTTTCCATATGTAAGAGAATGATTTTTAAGAGAGAAATTAGTTTTTTCATTCTTATTTTCTTGAATGAGATCATTATCAGTCCCAGCAGTGAAGGAATCCAGGCCACAGAGCTGTGACTTTTACAGCCTCATTTCATTTAAGGGAAACACATCTTTTTTGTTACTTCATCCAAACTGATTAGGACATAACCTTTCAAACCTGAGAGGAAAAGGTCAATCTTAGCTGGAGCACAAAAGAGGTTTCTGAATTTCAGGGTTCGCATTGCTTTGGCTCTTCCATGCTTTTTTTCTGGTCTCAGTGGTTTGGGAAATCCAACCACCATTGTAGGAATCCAATTACTCCTGCAGATTAAACAAAGATTATCAAAGCTGTAAACAGCAGAATCTTTGCAGAGATCGATGGAGCGCAGCAAAGCTCATATTTAACAAAAGGAATCAAAGGAAGAGAGCTGATCGGTAAGTGACAGAGGAATAAAATGTCACATCATCATGCTGAAGGTTAAGGTGTAATTGAAATCAGTGTCATGGCACAATGTGTCCTGCAGCTTCTATGAACTTTGAAAGCATACTTCTAATTTCATATCTGAACGATTCATTTGCCTGAAGCCAGCTCACTCTGAGGAGAGTGTTTTTATTATGTCACCTTTCCATGAGGTTCGAATTCAGTTAGATGATGGCAAATGAGGTCATCTTTCAGAAAACAAGATTATGATGGATTGTGCACAAGCCTTTTCCATTCCCATATCCCAGAGACTCAGGAGCTGTAGCCCAAGGCAGGAGTCAAAAGTGGTATTAGGTGTGGGCTCTCATGCTGCGATGAGGGATTCAGGGTCTGTTCTGTCATTTCTGTAAGACAGTTTCAAGTAAGTCACTGAATATCTGCAGGTAGGCTACTTTGTCACGTGTTCTAGGAGTGAAACAGGATGTTCCAGAAAGGGCTCATATTCCTAGTCTCATTGCTCCTGATGTTCAGAACCACACACCACTCCTAACAGCTGGCAACCACTGCTCTGCTTTCTAACTCTGGAGTTATTTCTTGAGAAAGTCATGCTGCACAGTGTGTGCAGTGTGTGTGTGTGTGTGTGCGTGTGTGTGTGTGTGTGTGTGTACTTAGGATTATGCCTTCAGGATTTAGCTGAGCCTGTCCTAACAGTGGTTTGCCTCATTTTAACTAAGGAGTATTGTTTGTGTAGCTGTTGTGTTCCATGGATGTATCTGTTTCTGGCCATTTCCCAACTGTTTTAGTGTGGTTACTGTTAACCTCCATTGCTGTTCTACTCTTTATCTGTGGCCTTCTTGAGACAATTCTATCATAAATGTCCCATGTCCAAAGCGACAGAATCTTTCCATATTTTGGCACTGAGGCAAAACCAATTTATCAACCCTATAAATGCAGGCTGTCTTTTCTGGGAAGCTTTTCATACTACAGGTCACTTCTTTTGGGGAAACATCCTTTTATCCAAACCTATAAATATTTTCTTCATTCAGATTTCCACCAAACTTTCAAATTAAAAACCTATTGGGATGTAACTCACATGTCATAAAAATGATCTGTAGAAAGTGTCCTCATGCCTGGTTACCGTTAATCTCACCTCACCCCTAAAACTACACTATATGTGAATATAAAATGCTATTCAACAGCATTGATCATCATCAAATTAGAGATTAATTTTGAAATATGATGCTAAGTGAAAAATGCCCACCCAACACACACTCACATACACTGTGCTCTGCCTTTACTTTTGAGACACTTGTGAGTCTCTCATTCTTTTGATTAACTAGAAAGAGTAATTTCTGGTTCAGAACTGTCTCCCCTGTGACATCTAGTGAGTGCCTCACACAACAGTAAAATACTGGCAGATTTAAAACCTATGGAGTTGTTAGAGGATGTGAAACCAGTTCTTCTCATTGCCTGTGGCAGCAGAGGGTTCACGCTGAAGTGATGGCATATCTTTTTTGACATCAAGAAAGCCCTCTAGTTTTTCAGAGAAGTCTACTTCATAGAAAACAGATGGAGAGTGGTCCCCTGTGTCCAATAGCAAGGAAATATCCTTCTTTCTTAAATTCTTCAGCAGATAGCTGTCTTTTACTGGGTTCTTATTATGTATCAGGATATGTTGGATGCTTTCTATTTTAACTCCCAGGATAGTCTGTAGAGTGAATACTATTACTATTTCTACAATGATGGTAGGCAAAATTAATCTTACAGCAGATAAGGGCATTGGCTCAACAGTGCCTGGTCATTCAGATTAAGACAAGTGGACAAAGTTTATGATAATGTTTGTCTCCCTAACAACCCACAGAAAGGTAAGAAAATGGTAGTAATAAAGAACAACCACTTTGTTCAGAACTGGTATTCTATCCAAGGCTTATTTATTTAATAATACAGTGGTGGTTAATACATAAATAGTTCTTAGCATGAGCTAAGTATAACTCCAAGTACTTTACAAATATTGACGATTTAATCTTCATGACAACTTTATGAGATAAGCTGCTATTATCTGTACTTCATAGATAGGTAAAATGAGACAGAAATTAAATATCTTTCCCAAGATCTTAATCACTGAAAAACAAGGGAGTTTGGATACAGACTGAACATTTACATTCCATCTTGTTTTAGACAGCAATATATATTTTCAGGGAGCCACACAGACCCTGTGTGCCCGAAGAAAAGCACAGGACATGACTCAAAGTGGGCACTGAATATGAAGGAAGATCAAATGAAATGTGAAAAAGACTCACACATAACCATGGAGGGTGGTGCTGGCTTCTTTGGGGGCATTTGTATAAGGACCTAGAGTACCTTCAGTCATGGGAAAGATAATGTGGACTCTGGAAACAGGAGGCATAGGCTCTCTGTATTTAGTTGTGGTACTAACTTGCATTTTGGACAGCAATTCTCAACAAAGGTTAATTCAACACCTGCTGTAGTTAACTCACTGGTCCAAGCCCTGGAGATACAGGAAAACATTGCTCTCTGTTATTTGTTGAGCAGAGCCAAATTATAGTCAAATGATTGTGAGATGATGGTGGCTGTGAGCAACCAGATGTATGATGGAAAGAGAGCAAAAGTCAGAGACTTTTCAAGTTCACTTTAGATGCAAGTAGTTTGTAGTAAATTACATAGACTAAGGCCTTCATAGTGGAGTAGGAGTAGTTAGAGTCCCAACTCAACAGGAAATGCAGTTAGTTTTTCTCTTTTCTGAGCTCCTCGGTGACTTACAATCCAGGGATTAAGCCAGAATTCTGTGATTACTTCTAAACTGTTTAGAAGTTTCAGTCCTTGGTCCCTGGCTTTATTGTTTCTTGTCCTGTTGTGATATAGACTGTCACTGTAGGAAGATAACCTGGAGCAAAGCTGTTCACATTATGGGAAGAGAGACAGACAAGGGGGGGCGAGAGAGAGAGGAGAGAGAACCTCCATGGATTTAGCCCTCTACTAGACCTCTCTTCCTGCTCCTTAAGTTTCCTAATAGCACATTAAGCTATTAGTCTATCATTATGCTATGAATCTATCAGTACATTGGTCCTTTTGTGAGATCAGAGCTTTCATAATCCAAATACTTCCCAAAGTCTGTACCTTTGAATACTGCCACATTGGTGATCAAATTTTCTTTGCATGAGTCTTTAGGGGACAGCCATGACAGTAGCCATTTTAGAATTAATGCTGTAGAGTCCCTTCTTGGAGTCACATCACAATTTCACTCATGTCTGGTGGTGTAAGATCACTTTGTAACTGGAGATATTTTATCAAATTGGTTGTAGATCCAAGTAACCTCTATGCATGCCTACATTTCCAAGCATGCTGGTGGTATGAAACACAATATTGACCATACTGAACATGGTGAAGTGTATAGTGTGGTGGTATTGTGTTTCCCAAAATATTGTGCATGCTAATAAACTTATCTGGGGTCAGAGAACAGAACAACCACAATATTAAACATAGAGGATAGGCAGTGGTAGCACACGCCTTTAATCTTAGCATTCGAGAGGCAGAGATCTACCTGGATCTCTGTGTGTTCAAGGATACAGCCAAGCACGGTGACTCATGCCTTTAATCCCAGGGAGTGATGGCAGAAAGAGAAAGATATATAAGGTGTGAAGACCAGAAACTAGAAGCATTTGGCTGGTTAAGCTCTCAGGCTTCTAGCAGCACAGTTCAGCTGAGATTCATTCTGGATGAGGACTCAGAAGCTTCCACTCTGAGGAAACAGGATCAGCTGAGGAATTAGTGAGGTGAGGAAGCTGTGGCTTGTTCTGCTTCTCTGATCGTCCAGCAGTGACCCTAATATCTGGCTCCTGATTTGTTTTTATTAATAAGACCTGTTAAGATTTCTGCTACACTATAGTCAGTAGAATTTAGTGTATGCCTGTTGCACTGAGATCTCCAAAACTTTTTCACCTAAAATATTGGATTTAAACTCCTTTAAAGACACTTCTCCTACCCCTCCAGCAGCCACTCCACTTCATTGTCATGAACACTGTACCTTATATTTTCTTCTAGGAGTTTATTTAATATGTAGTATGTGTAAATGATGTAAAGGCAGAGTCTACCTCCATTCTTTTGCATGTGTGTGTCCAATTTTTCCAAGACCATTTATTCTAGATACTGCATCATTTAGTGTAATCTTCTATGTTTAATGATAAAATATTTTTACATGAAATTCTGAGGCAATAAGACTATTTCAAAACCATCAGAAAACAACAGTCAAAGTGCTAAGGAGAGGAAGTGGCTTGAAATGTCCCTCAGGAATGCCAGCCAGGAGAGGATAGATTAGGTGACGTGTGTTTCGTAGTGCTTTGGGGACATCCAGTAATTGCTTGGTAATTTTGTTTGCAGTGTGGGTGGCATGGTAGCAAAGCTGGGGTTCTCCTGGGAAGTCCACAAGTCATGCATAAAAAGAAGAACATAGTTGAATATTTATTAGAATTAAGCCACTCTTCTGAGTTTATACACAGGAATTATTTTGTACTATCTCCATAGTAGTTATGTAGAGTAATAACTAATATTCTATATGCTCTACTGTGGAGGGAGCTAAATCTCAGAGGTAAGAATGATTTCTTTGTAGATAAGAAACTACAAAGTTCTCCACCCCCCATCATCTCCACCAACGCATGGGGCAGATGGAAGAGCTGGCTGTGTGGTCAGTCATAAGTGTGGGAGACCCATCCTCGATCCCTACCAGCTACAACACTTGGAAGAGTAGACCCTGCACCCAGCCAGGACAGCACAACAGATCCAACCCTGTTAGTAGAGGTGTGGGTGAGCTACCCCCAAAATCATGAGCATGGGACAGCTCTCCCCATTTCCCATCTGGGGAACCAACCCTACAGCTGACTAGGACCAGACCCAGGATTATGACTTGGCCTGCCCCAACATCCACCCCAGCTATGATTTGCTGGACCATGTGTAAGGGACCTGACCTACAGACCCAAAGCTGCAGGATCTCCACAACACAGGTCCCCAGTGGGATGCCCAGGAAGAGTCCTAGTGGGGGCCCAGCATTGAATGGAACATAGGATCAGGGGTCTCGAACCAGACCAATGACTCTTGGGAATGAATACTAGAAAGTAGAGATGTATGAACCAAGGAGTATACAACATGACTTGTTGGGTTGCACTCTAGCTTTCATACTGAGATTTTTTTTTAATTAAATTTTTTATTCATTTTACACACCAGTCACAGAGGTGCCTCTTTACTCTTTACCCAGCCTTTCCCCCCAAACACCTCTATTCCCTCCTCCAAAATGGTAAGGCCTCCCATGGGGAGTCAGCAGAGCATGGTACATTAAGCTGAGACAGGTCCAAGCCCCTCCCCCAGCAACAAGGGTGAGCAAGGCATCTGACCATAGGTAATGGCTCCAGAAAGTCAGCTCATGCACCAGGGATAGATCCTGATCCCACTGTCAGGGGCCCCTCAAACAGACAAAGCTACACAACTGTCTCCTGTATGCAGAGGGCTTATAATTTCTATAAGTTTTAAGTAATGTTTTTATCAATTCTTTGAGAATTTCATAGAATATATTTACCTGCACCCAATCTCTCTCTCTCTCTCTCTCTCTCTCTCTCTCTCTCTCTTTCTCTCTTTCTCTCTCTCCTTCATTGAGTTCAATTTGTATTAGCTAACTACTCTTGGGCATGGGACCTGCCCTAGACTATGAGTGTGATTGATATGCCAAAGGTTATAACATTAAATAAAACTCATTCACCCTCTCCCAGGAACTATCAAATGTCAATAGCTTTTCAGCTAGGAGTGGGACTTCTTGCCCACTTCCCTTCTTCATGCTGGGATTTTTGTCTGGTTTGAGCTTCTTCAGGTCTTATCATGCCATTACAATCCCTGAGTGCACCTACCCTTTTGTGTCCAGAAAACATTGTTTCCTTATAGTCATCTACCACCTCTGTCTCCGACAGTCTTTACAGTTTTCTTTGGCAATGATCCCTGAATTTTGAAGGGAGGTATGTGATACAGACATTCATTTATGGATGGATACCCTAAAATCTTTTATTCTCTGCATGCTGGCCAGTTATGCTGTGTTAATTGTAACATACTACAAGAAGACGTTTCTCTAATTAGCCTTGAGGAATGCACTGATCTATGAGTCTAACAGTAAGTCATTGCATGCCAATGTCCATTTAGCAGGATTGTAGTAGTAGATTCTCCCTTAGGGCCTGTCTAGCCACATTTCTTGGCCCTGTGGACAGAGCTATATAGATATTCTATCTCATGAAATGGACTTTAAGTCCAATCTGAAAGTAGTTACTCCTATGATGTTCATGCCACTAATACATCAGTAGGCATACCTTGCTAGGCAGGTTGTTATTGCAGCTCCCTGAGTTCATAGTGGATGACATGAATGTGTACTCTTCTCCCCTAGTGGTGTGTATAGCAACTTTTAGCTCTGTGAAAGACAGTCAGTACAGTGAAGCTTCTAGTTGAGCCCCAGATAGACTTCTCCATGTTCTATGACTAAATAATGTGGTGTCTTCAGCCAATTCCTGTAAAGTTCAGGAGGGTATCCTAGAGCAATGATAACAGCCTATAATGTTTTGGGGCCTAGAGGATCCCATTGGCCAAGAAACCAAAAAGAAGCAACTCATCCCTGGTTTTGGGAGTTTTATTTGGCAGTACATGGTGTCTAGTTGGGGTAGTGTCTTCCCATTATAGGCTAACACAATTTAAACTATTTTGGTATATATGTGTGCATACATTTTAGGAAGTTTTTTCAGTAATAGGTTTTCATACAGCTTTTTCAAAGCACATTTAGTGTTGGTTACTCCTCCCCATATTCCCTCATCTGCCCTGCCCTTCCACCCTCAACTCATTTAATCCTTCTGGTTCTATTTTTCCCCTTTATAACACTATATTTTATCTTCCCATCCTTGAAAGATTCTCCTCTTCTCCCTTTACACATTACTGTTTTTTTTTTAACCTCTGTGGGTAATCCAGATGAAAGACATACATTTAAAGACTAAATGCTAACATCCACGTATGAGAAAAAAAACCCAACAACATGATTTTGCTTTTCTGAGTCTGGGTTACCTCAATTAGGATAATGTTTTCATCTTCATCCATTTATCTGAAAAATTCATAATTTAATTTTTCTTAATAGTTGAATAATGTTCCATTATGTAAATGTACCACATTTTCATTATCCATTCATCAGTTTATGGATGTCTAGGCTATTTCCATTTCCTGGCTATTGTGATTAGAATGGCAATGAACATGAATGAGCAAATATCTCTATAGGTAGATATAGAGTCTTTGGGTATATATAAAAGAGTGTATATTGGATCATGTGGTAGATTTATTTTTAGCTTTTTGGATTTAAACACACTAATTTCCAAAGTGGCTGTATCAAGTTTCACTCCTACAATCAATAAAAAAATGTTCTCCTTTCCCTGCATCCTTGCCAGAATCTTCTCTCATTTATTTTTCTTGTTCTTTCTGACTGGAATATGATGAATTCTAAAAGTGTTTTTAATTTTCATTGATGGCTAGGGATATTGAACCTTTAAAAAATGTTTCTCAGCCATTTTGTTTTATGTCTCTATTTAGTTCTCATCCCATTTTTAAAATGGTTTGTTTTCTTAATGCTTATATTCTTTAGCTCTTTGTATATCATAGATAATAACCCATTCTCAGATATATAGTTGGTAAAGTTTTTCCCCATTTTGCAAGCTGTCTCTTCCCTTGAATGATGGTGACTTATGCAATGCAAAAGCCTTTGGTTTTATGTGGTCCCATTTTAGGTTAGTTTTAAAGCCCGCACTACCTGTATCCTGTTCAGAAAGTTCTTTCCTGTGCTAATGACTTCTAATTTATTCCCTACTTTCTGATTTATCAGATTTAGGTCTTATGTTGAGATCCTTGATCCATTTGGAGTCAAATTTTGAACAGGATGATGGAGAAGAGTCTGGTTTCTTCCTTCTACATTGCAGCCATCCAGTTTTGCCAGCACTGTTTGTTGAAGTTGCTGTATTTTCTCCAGTGCTCATTTTGATCTCTTTATAAATGAGGGGTCCACAGTGTGTGAACTTAAGTCTAGGTCCTCAGTTCTATTCCACGGGCTAACATGTCCGCTTTAATGCCAGTACCTTGCTTATTTTTATTGCAATAGCTCTGTAAAACAACTTAAAATCAGGGACAGTGATACCTTTAGTAGTTCTTTTATTGTCCAGAATAATTTTGGCTGCCCTGGTTATTTGTGTTTTTATAGGAAATGTAAGTTTATGTTTCCATTGTATGTGAAGAATTTGTTGGAATTTTCTTGGGTATTGAGTTGAATAAATAGACTGCATTAGATGGACATTTTCACAATATTAACACTAACAATTCATGGGCGTGGGAAGGCTTTGCATATTCAGGTATCTTCTTAAAGTTCTTTCTTCCATGTCTTAAAGTTTTCATTATAAAAGTCTTTTACTTCTGTGGTTAGACTTATTCCAACTCCAAGATATTTTAAGGAGATTATGAATGAGTTTGTGTCCATGACTTCTTTCTTGGTATGTTAGCTATTTTCATATCGAAAGATTACTGATTTTTATTCATTAATTTTGCATGCTGATATTTTTAAATTTTATGAATGTGTGTGTGTGTGTGTGTGTGTGTGTGTGTGTGTGTGTGTGTGTGTGCTATGATGTGTACAGGTGCCCATGAATGTCAGAAGAGTACATCAGATCTCCTGGAGCTTGAGTTACAGATTTCCAGTCATTACTAGGAACCAAATTCAGATTCAAAGGAAAATCAGTAAACACTCTTAACCAATTATCTTTTGTTTTGGTCCTCAAATAATTGGTATCTTTTAAATAATTATTTTAATTAGTTTATTTCTTCTAAACATTTTTATTTTTAAGAAATTTAAGAAGTATCTAGAAATGCAATCTATGACTTACCCCTTAATGTAAGCCTTTGAAATTTTCTTAGAAATTTAACCCTTATCTTTGTTTTTGTGGTAGGACTACAAACAAATATCCCAGATCTTCTCTTGAGCAAATAGTGGACAAGGGTCCAAGATAAACCTTACAGACTGTCTTCCCTGCACCTCAGTAATTGATTCACAGGAAAAATCTCATTGAATTTGGTTCTTCTCCAAGGTGATGACCCACGGACCTTCCATTAGTTCCTACAATTAGATTTCTACAACCTCCCAGATTCATCTCCTTTCTGACATTAATAACTTAATTTGTTACTCAAATATGCACATTGTATCAATCATTTCAATAAATTTTTATTTCCTCCTTCAAGCTAACCATGGTCAACTTTCATTTCTCACAATTAAGGAATACTAACTGGAATATGACCAAAAATTATGAGTTACTCATCTTTGCAATGTTCATAGTGGTGAAAAATTAGTGATTTAAATGTCCTACAGCATAAGGTAGATTTATAAGGAAAGACTTAATTAAGCAAGGAAGCACTTAAGTAGGAACTATAGATTTATATTGATCAACTTGCAATATGTTTATAACATACTGGTAAACAGGAGAAGCATGTTACAAAATACTGTGTGTAATATGGCCTTTTACACATCATTGCTTCTCAGCATGCCAATGGAAGTCATTCCCAAGCAGTGTGTGGTGAAGGTCATTCTGTTTCACTGTGTTTCTGCCACCTCTTCAATAAGAACTCATTTCTTAAAAGAAAAAAATGTTGTTTTAAAACTGATGTTCCCATGAGAAAACAGTAATAATTTTAGAGAAGAGTTTTAAAATCACATTTCTTTTTGGGAATTTTACATCATGCGTCAAGTCCCTCTCATTTTCCAGTTCATCCATATCTGCCCTCCACCCTTGTAGCCTCCTCTCCTAAGAATAAAAATAATTGAACAAAATAAAACAAAAATATTTCACTCCTCAGTCCCTCCCACCTCTCCATCACATATTCATTTGTACTAATGGCCTTGGGAGCTGTTTTGTGTCACACCATCCACCCCTTTGCCCACAAAACTTCACTTGTAAACGTTCATTGCAATGAGTTGTTGGTCTGGTTCAAGATCTCTGGCTTCTGGTATACCATCAATATTGGACCCTCACCAAAACTTCTCTCAGAGATCCTGCTATTGCTCTGAGTCTTGGAGATCCTGAAGTTATGGTTCTTCAGTATAGGTCCCTTCACACTCTAGATGGGATAGAAATTGGTGTGGGCCAACTCAAAGCCCTGGATGTGGGCCTGGATGGTTAGCCGAACTGGTCAGTCAGGGTCTCAACTGGGACTGGGCCCCTCAGGCTATGATCAGGGCCAGCTCTGCCATGCCCATACCGCTAGGATCAGTTTTCTCAGGGGCGTGGGGGGGGCAGCTCTCCCACTGAGGCAGCCAGGGGTACAGGACCAGCTCTCTGGTTCCCGGGCTAGAGGGCCAGTGCTCCTGTGGTCCCCAGTGGTAACATGGACCATGACATCAACACAGACCCAGACATGGCTCTTGGCTGCAACATAGGAACAGACATCACCATGGCCTCAGGTGGCAGCATAGGCCACTCTGATTAGTGTGGCCCTTGTAAAATTCCCAAAAAGTCAATTAAAAAAAATACGTTAATTTAAAAAAGATTGGAAATTAAGAACAGAACCCATGGTACAACAATACTTTACTAGGGAGGGGGAAGATGAGTGTTTTTGCATGTGACATGTGAGCTTATGTGTGTGACTGAGGGCACATGTCCCATGGCATGCATGTGAAGTTCAGAGGACAAGCTCAGTGACAGACCTCGCCTCCCACTCTTTAGAAACAGGACCTTTTACTATCATGTATGCCAGAGTAGCTGGCCCACAGATTTCAGGGGACTCTCCTGTCTCTGCCTCCCTCATATCATAGGGCACTGGGGTTGCAGACGCACACTGCTGTGACCAGCTTTTATGTGGGTTGTGGGCATTCCAAGTCTGGTCTTCATGATTTTACAGCAAATTGTTGACACATTGAGCCATCCCACAACCCAATAATGCCTTACGAATATTTACTTATTCTTCAGCTAGCAATTTTAAACATTGTCAAATTCATCCCATACTGCTAATACTACCTCCTTAGGAATTATCTCAGGAATTCTAATTGAGAAACAATATTCAATAAATGATGTTTATTTTAAAAAAAAATCACATTTCATAGAAATAAAATATAAATCTCAAATATTCTATTGCTGAGAGTTCCAGTAAGAAAATACATGTTTTGTGGCATTAAATTCATTCCTGTTTAATGTCCTTTGTGGAAATTAAGAGAAAAGAACCAATGGCTTAAAGAAGGGTGAAAACTACTATCGAGTTTTCTTACAAATTAGTTGATAGTTATTTTTCCCTTTTAAAAAAAAGCCAGAGATTTATGCTGAGAAAAACCAATGAACTGAAGGTAAGAGAAACAATTGTTCACCTTGGTGCTGTCACTCATTAGCTGGCTATTATTAGCCAGATCAGTTAACTCTGTACAAGTTGCACTTTACTCCAACAAAATACCTGACTCAAATAAAGGAAGAGAGAGCTGGCTTGGCTCACCATTTCAGAGGGTTCATTCTGTCAGGAGAGTGTGATACTGAAGATCAGCTCATGCCAGCAGACCAAGAGGCAAAGAAGAGGGAATGCTGGCCCAGCTGGCTTCTCATTTATATCATTTGTTTAACCCCAGGCTCATGAACCATGTTACGATGCCACCTACATTTATGTGAGTCTTCTCCACTTAGTCAGTTCTTTCTGGAAAGATTTTGCAGAAACATATAGAGAGGTGCTTGAATCCCCTAGGTGGTTCTCATTCCAGTCAGGTTGACAATGCAGAGTAACTGCCACCACACTCCAACACAAAACAAAGGGCAGAAATATTGGTGAAATTATTAAGGCCACTCCACGTAGTTAAAAGGGAGGTTTATTTTGTGGGGTAACTTACAAATGAAGGGATAGGTTGTAGGGTCCAGCAAAGGCATGGCGCAGTCTGGCGGTGTTCTCTGGAGAACTCTGCTCAGTCTACCTCCTGTGTCCAGCGTCCCCGAACCAAGAGAGCGCGCACCCCTCCTCTCTCTCTTGGGTCTTCCGCTTCCTCCTCCACCCCGCCTTGTGGGTGTGACCATTACCGAAGCCTCAATGGGGGTTGGAACTTTCAGGCCAATGCTGGGATGGCTATCCACTACACAGAAATATCAGTCATTTCCTGGACTCTGGAAAGTCTTTGATTTATAAAAGAAAATAAAAACTAATTTCTATGTTGAACCTATTACATTGTCTATCTAGTTTTCTCCTAGTTATGTCACAGAATCAAGATGCCAAAACCACAAGGTGGTTGAAAACTTGAGAACAGTCAATGCCCTTATTCTGTCTACTGAGGTAGCTGCCCTTCTTTCAGGCATCAGTGTATTTCCCAAGTAAAACCAATGAGACTAACACTGAAGCCAGTTTGAAGATGACTAGAAGCACTGAAGAAAAGACTCCTTCCTTTTAAATTAATAAACTGAGAGTTGGAGCCATCTTTACACTGGATCAAAAGGGCTTGATGGATATTATGCTAATGGAGAAGTAAGTAGATCAAAGATGAGAAATACAAAACCCTAACATCCTTTGAGCTGAATCCCAGTAATTTATGAAATCATTAAAATAATCAGCCAATCAGCTTTCTCTGTAAGATTTCATTCATGGTGTTAGCTTAGGATATACTGCTAGTGACTAGAGCAGCCCTTGCTTATCTGATCTCCTTGTAGGCTTATAAACCTTTGGATCAAATAAAATTGTATAATACTGTTTTACAAACCACGACTATAAAATCAAACTAACCTGCATAGAGAGTCACTACTTCATCCCTGTTCTCACACACAAAATTTTTTTTAGATGATGTGTATTATTATCTGCACTTTAGGAACAAGAATTTGAGGTTTAATGACTTGAGTCTTCCCAAGATAAATCAATAGATTTGCCTAAGCCTTGCTGAGAAAGGATGGCTGTGATGGGCCATTTGGGGATTATTTGTTTTTCATGAGACTTGTTTCTGAGGCTGAGATTTAGTATTCATATCTGAATTTTCCTTTGTGCTGTAATCCAACATTTATATATCATGTAGTTTTTAGTAAACATAGTGGCTATATTCAATGATGAATTATTTAAAAACAAGTGTGTGTGTGTGTGTGTGTGTGTGTGTGTGTGTGTGTGTGTGTGTTAGAAACTGATAGAACTCCCTCCCATTATCCGTTTTATTTCTCTTTACAATAATGGGGTGGTTAGTAAGGAATAGGACGTTATAGGGGAATAGACTAGATTTCCCAGCTTCCTTCTCAGTTGGGTGTGACCATGTGACTGTTTTAACCAATGGAATGTGGAATAGAGATGACACTTAGCAACTTTCTTATATACCAAGTCTTTTTCACCCTTTGCTCCTTAAAACTTCATTGATTTCTCCATGCCCACACTTAGAACTTGGAAATGATGTTTGGAGTTCCAGTTGCCATCTTGGATCATAATGGAAGCACAGTTTGCTGCTAGGAGGTTGGGTCCCTAAAGATTTTATGTCATGGAAATGCCATGTCAGTTTTGCATGATCTTCCTCTCAATTGTTGCATGAGAGAGATAAACATATACTATTAAAATAATTCTTTTATAAAAACTTGAAAACAAAAACCATCATATGTCAACATTAACCATACCAAAGTCTATACATCTCAGTGAACTTCATTATACAATTTTGGTGCTGTGAAGAATCAAAATGGATTTTATACTTTCATTATTGCCTATATACTTATCTACCACCAAAAATAAAAAAAAATAATATTTAACCCACAGAGCATAACTTATTTTGCTCTGTTCTTTATTATGAAGAACCTAGCTCCAATTTTTAGTTTGCAGTATATACGGAACAGTTTATTGTTATATTGAAAACATTATTTCTAAGGCAGATACTTCTGAGATCAAATTTCATCCACCAAAACCATTGGAGATCTGATTTTTAATGTTAATATTTTAAGCCTTCATGTTTTAAGATGCAAAAATAAGTTAATTGAATAGGGATCATGGCAATTATTAGATGTAATGTGCCTGTCAGCCTAGTATTTACTGCATAAGTCAACAGAGGCTATTCTGGATGTTGAGATTCACTCTCATACTTTCAACACACATGCTTAAACAAATAGCCATGTCTCATTGACAGCCTGATATTGGATTGTAAATGTAATGAATTGCTCTTTCTCAAATACATAATATGGTGAGTCCAACTTAGTTTAATAAATACATTTAGAAACATAAGAAAAATGCTTCTAATAAGCTGTTTTCCCTTCTTCTGAGTAAAGATTCAGTAAAGGATTGGCAAAATAGTTTTGTAGGTAAAATCATTTGTAGTGAAAGCCTGGCAACCTGGGTTCATTTCCTGAAACCTACATAAAGGTGGAAGAAGGGAATTGTCTCTACAAAATTGTCCTTCAATCTCCTCATGCATGCCAGAACATGTGTGCCCATATGCATATCATACACATTCTCTCATACTAATAGATAAATACTTTTAAATTTGTAAAAAACATGTTAAGCCGGGCAGTGGTGGCACACGGCTGTAATCCCAGCACAGGCAGAGGCAGGTGGATCTTTGTGAGTTCGAGGCCAGCCTGGTCTACCAAGCGAGATCCAGGAAAGACACAAAGCTACACAGAGAAACCCTGTCTCAAAAAAACAAATAAAATAATAATAATAATAATAATAATAATAATAATAATAATAATGTGAAAATGGTAAACACAATGAGTTCTTATATGAAGGAAGAAAAGATAGAAGGGTCCAGAAAGGAGGTAAGAGGATAGGAAGGAAAAGGAGGGAAGAAGAGAGGGGGAGAGGAGAGGAAGAGAGGAGAAGAAAGGAAGGAGGTACTGTAATGCCCACAATTCCTATAATTGAGAATTCAAACTTGGTTCATGTACAGCTGAATCTACATCTGCAGAGAGCATGTCATCAGGAATCCCCTCTACTCAATCTTCCATCATTCATTTAGGCTCTCATACTACATAAGATACTGTCATGGGATAGAAAAGACATCTTCCAGCCACTAAAACTTGTATCATATCACCTTATCCTTCCTATAAAAAGGAGAAGATCCCTTTCTCAGCATTGTCTAAAAACTCTGAATGTTAAAGAAGCAGATTGGGAAGGGCTTTGTGTGCCACAGCAAAGAGGTAAGAAAGTTAGACTTTATTATGAATGTTACAAAGAACAGAAAGGTTCCTATTTTGGATATAATTCTGTCTCATGAAAATTAAATGTAAGAGAACAATAAGTATGAAAAGATGTGCTGGACATAGTGGCACAGGCCTGTGATTCTGTCACTCAAGGTTAGAGGTGGGAGGATCTGCAGTTCCAATCCAGCCTCAGTTACACAATGAGTTTTAAAGCAGCCTGGTTATATAAAACCCTATTTCAAACACAAAACAACAGCAATAAAAAGAATGAAATAATGAATTAAAAGATTCAGAAATTTAAGTAGGACATTAGCTTATGAACTAAAATAATGACCAATGGCACAGAGAGGAGAATTCTGAATTGAGAAATAATTTGGAGGTCAGATGGAAAATATAAAATTATGTCTAGGGAGAGAGGGAAGCAGAAAATCATAGTAGTTATGATTGGAATAGCTGAGCAGATCTTAAGAGATGATCAGAACTAGAAACAGAAGAAGGATGTTGGTGCAGAGGAAGTGAAGAGTTCCTGGGCATCAGGAATGTGGTCTGCCTCCTCTACAAGCAGAGACATTTTCATTTGGGGATGTGTCCAAAATAACTAAGAACGTGGAATCTGGAGGTAATGAGTAGTAAAGGACTGGATAAAATTCTCAGGGTCTCATTTCACATAGATAATTGGTAGATTAAAACACAGTCAAGGAAGAAAGAGCCGATGATTAGTTGACCAGGAACTAAGCAGGGTGACAAGGTATTTGTCAACTACTTCTTCATAGCAGTACTAAAATTTCAATGAGAGAAATTCCCATTAGGGAACAGGGAATGAATGAATTTGCTGGGCAGTGAAAGGAAAGGAGAATGGAAACCATTGAAGGATCATAATACAGTGCTATGTCTTTCAAATACCTTCAGGGAATAGGAAAAGAAGGTATCTGCCTCCAGGACAAGAAGGTCTGGAGAACATCCTTCATGACCTCAATAACTCAGTTGATGCCCTTGAAATTCTGAGGGAAAAAAAATGTTAACAAAGGTAAGAGGAAGACATTATTATACTTAGCAGTGTGCACTAGATCCTGGGGAAACAGCCGACTGACTGTCTTCTATTTGCTCCCAAACACCCTCAGCTTATGTCTAGTGAAGCTTGTCAGACTAATGAAATTTGAAAATTGATAGCATTTCTGTAGGAAATTGATCAGAGATTAAACTCTTGGAAGATTCCATATAAAGAAATGCCTTAGAAATGTTTGTAAAACCCACTTTCTTTATGAATGGGAGCGGAGCCCAGAGAAGTTAAATGACATTTTCAAACTCTTAAGGCTGGTTTGTAGAGGAGTAAGTGCTGGAGCCAGGGCATCTAGAAATGCCCTTTTCTCTTTTACTTTGTGGAAAACATGCTGGTGCCACTGCACCTGACCCAGAGGAATGGCTTATGCTTTCAATGAGGGTCACAATCCCAGGGGAAAAAAATGAGTTGATTCTGTTGTAAAGAGATATATTCCTTTTGTTGATTTGAAGAGAAATATGAAGCATTCAACTTACTTAGTTTAAAATCAGTAAGAAGAAACATATTCCTTTTATAATCATATAGTCAGGGGTATCTTTGGGTCTCCAGAAGAGCAGAGAGACTAAAACAGATTATAAATCAGAAAAAAATCTGATATGTGCTAGGACTTAATAAGGAATGGGGAAAAAAGAAGATGAAGGGGGAGAAAAAAGAGAAGACAGAGAAAAAAGGAAGTGAGATAGAAAAGCCAGAATGGGAATCATTAATCCAAATGTGAGAGGAAAAAGAAACATCTACAGACAAAGGAAACATACCCCCAAATCCAAAAGAGTGCATATAGCATGAGAAGAACATCCAGAAATCTGTAGAGAGTCCATTGAGTTATCAGAAAATTCAGAAGAAAAAGCAGACTCAGGGAAGATAATGGCCAAGGCACACTCATTTTGGAGCAACCTTCTCTAATTGTTAAGAACTTCCTAACACCCTCCATGCTCCGAAGGAATGCATCAACCCTTCACCATGCCCTGAGTCTCCAGGAGGTTAAGAAATTGGTCAAGTCCAACTAGGGTGGAGAACGATAGATTCCAGTCCAGATTTTGAATCTGTTTTTTTATTCTTTGGGGGCCCACCAACCAACTCCCAAATAAATACATAGAGACTTACTCTTCTTCTGAATGTCCAACTTTAGCTTGCCTTGTTTCTAGCCAGTTTTTCTAACTTAAATTATCCCATTTCTCTTTAACTACATTTTGCCTGTGGGCTTTTTACCTTTCTTTATTCTATATGTCTTACTCCGTCGCTGGCTGTGCGGCTACGTGGCTGGCTCTTCTTCTCCTGAGCCTAGATTTCTTTTATTTCTTCTCTCTGCCTGTTTCTCTCTCCTGCCTAGCTATTGGCAGTTCAGTTCTTTATTAGACCAATTAGGTGTTTTAGACAGGCACAGCAACACAGCTTTACAGAGTTAAACAAATGCAACATAAAAAATACAACCCAACTTTACATCATTAAAGAAATATTCCATAGCATAAACAATTGTAACACATCTTAAACTAATATTCCACAAAAGATTTGGTCAGAAGCACTCATCACTGATGGCTATCCTTTTCTGTCCAGCATTGTTTTGTGTCTACCCCCAGCCTCCTTGTTGCCCTGGTTGTCTGTTGTGTTTCCAGAGAACATCTGCTTGCTCAGGGCTGATTCTTCCCTTGAGATCCTGTTGACTAAATCTGCTTTGGGGTGAAGTTTAGGGAATCATGGTCATGAAAGTTTAGAGGATGCTGCAGGATCATGGGTAAGACTTGTACCTGAAGACTGACATGTTGTTAAGGAATCTGTCAAACAGAGATATTGGAGAATACTCAGCCAGGCTGCTATGAGAGTGAGAGAATTGGCATAAGAATCTGGCATGTGTCTGGAATAACTGCGGCAGGAAATAACCCCAACACTTTCACAGCTGCTTCAACTGGACTGCTGCATGAATATCAGAGCACTCAGCAGACGGCAAGAACAAAATAACTGGGTGCCCAGGGTGTCTCCCAAGGGCATTTCAAATAATTAAGGCTCATAGCCCTTCCACCATCCATCTGCACATCTAGGGAGCATGGGGCTTCAAGTAGCAAACAACAGAGATCAAATGTCTACAGAGTGAAAGACTACTCCATGAGAAAGCACCAAGTCAGGCTTCACCCACTCTTTTTTGTGTCCCTTTACAATTCTGGAAGTCTTACCCCAACAGTTTGAAGCTCGGACTTTTGAGTGGTCTGGATAAAGCTTTATCACTGCTGTTCACTCTGTTGTTTGGGGATAGGTCCTCACTATTGCAGTGACTCAGTTTCCTCATCAGTAAAATGAAGATGATAATATAATGACATCATAGAGCACTCATGTACATCTAGTGAAGTACTGTGTGCAAATTGCTCAGAACACTATGCAGTACTTGTAATAAAAACTCAGTTATTCCTGTTGCTATCATCCTCTCATTTTACAGAACAAGAAAGCTAAGTCTTGAGATATTTAAATGACTTAGCTGTTGCCATGAAGCAAATCAGTCAGGGGAACTGTCTTTGCCACTGAACCATATCCTTGGATATTTGTCCATACCTTTTAGATTATCATTGGTCTGGGAGAAGTTTAGTTAAGCCAGAAGGGAAACTTGGGTGCCTTAACCCGAGAAGCCTACAAGCTCTGCTTCCTGTCTTCTCTACCCCATCACCCTCCCAAAACATAGACACACATACACACACACACACACACACACACACACACACACATGCACGTACACATGCTCGCACACACGCTCGCACGTGCACACACATACACACATAGGCACATACACACACACTCATATACTCACAACCACTCATAGTTCCTCATACACACAAACATGCACACACACACACATACACACACACACACACACACACACACACACACATGCACGTACACATGCTCGCACACACGCTTGCACGTGCACACACATACACACATAGGCACATACACACACACTCATATACTCACAACCACTCATAGTTCCTCATACACACAAACATGCACACACACACACACACACACACACACACACACACACACACACACACACACACACTACTGAAGTTGATTTTCTCATGGTCCATCAGAGACAGGATGCCCCACTACCATTGAGGAAATGACCTGTGGTAAGCACCCATAGTCTCAACACAGCTTTATTAAAAATTAAGTCGCAAATTATAACACTCACTGGGGAAGACTTGCTTTCCTCCCAATTACAGTTAATAGAAGAAAATTAATGTAGCAATTACTGTGTGTGCTCTTACTGCCCCTTGTAATATGTGCCGGGCCAGGGCTCCCATTCTGATCGCAGGAGAACCAGAGCCTAGAGCTTAATAAAGTTTTGCTTTTCCTGTGTTTAAACTCCTGAGCCATAACTTACTTAAGAAACACACAAAAAAAGAGATTATTTAACATTTTAGAGGTTCCCATGAGCCATAAATCATTTTCACACATGCCATATTTGTTGAAAAGGACAGAATACATTCAATTTTACAGTATATTAAACTTCATCTAATTTGAACGTACGAACAGACCAGCAAAATAAATGACCAATTTCTGAAGCAGAAATTACCATTTGGTTGGTGCCATTACAGAGCTGCTGGTATTTTATCATGTTCTTAACATAATATTGCTTGTCTAGCGATGCATAGTTATAATGCTATTCCAAATTAGAAGGCGGGGAAAGAGAAGTGCATGCAGTTTTTTTAATAGGCGTCATTTGTCAGATGTTATTCTGAGGGCTTTGTGTTGATGATAATATGCAGATTAAAGGAGAGGTACAGAGGGGGAGAGAGGGCTGCCTCAGGGAAAAGAGAGGTCTCCAGTCCTCAGCTCAACAGGGCCTTAGCTGTCCAGAAGAGAGGGGTGGCCAGGTGGCCTCAGCCCCTGGGCACAGATAACAGTAATTAATTTGCACTGAAGATTTCCAGGCAAAGGGAGATTGTGCTGTTCAACAGAAAGAAAAATGTCACCTAGCTTCCCAATGTGGGGTCTTTCCCTGCACAGTAACAATTGCAATAACCACACTGGCAGAGTGCCTTGTCATTTACAAAATGCCCTCACATCCATTATCACATGGGGTGTGCAAAGAAACTCCCCATTAAGCCTCTGTTATAGAGGAGAGGACAAGGCTTGCTGGGAAAAGGGACTTTGTTGGAATGGTCAAAGCAGGGAAATAACCTGGTAGTGATACATAGTCACGTGGGTTGTTCCCTGTCCATTAATCTAGTTATTCACTCAAGAAATAGTAACTGAAGCCTTGAAGATGGCCTGGTGCACACAGGCATAATAAGTTCTGGAGTTTAGATCCCCAATACCCATGTGAACACAAGACACCCAACATGCAATCCTAGCACTTTGGAGGCAGAGATCGGAGCAAGCTGCTTAGCTAGGCTAGCTGAATCATGAGTTCCAGGTTCAGCAAGAGACCCTACCTCATTACAGATGGTGAATAGAGCTATGGAGGATGACACATGAGCACTTGTGCATACAAACACATATACATACATGCCTGTACACCACATACACAGATACCCAAAAGAAACTGTAAATGAATACCACCAGGTGACCCAACAAATATCACATGCTGTGATTAATACAGATCTTGGATCATAACTTTCTCAAAAACTAATGGGCAGACAGGTAGCAGAGCTCCTGGGTTACATGCATGGATCCTGAAATTAAGGAACCCAGGCTTGACTCCCTGCTGTTTCTTACATGCTGTGTGATCTGAAGCAAACTGCTCAACTTCTCTGTGCCCTCCTTTTCTCACACTTGCAGAATCTGCAAGATAGACTTGTGAAAATCAAGTCAGTTAAGTGGTACTTGTGACAGTAGGACTCAGCAGCTCTTGCCTACCCTTTAGCCAGCCTGTAACCCCCGCCCCTTATCTCATCTGAATCAAGTCACTATCACCTCTCACCTGAAGTTCTGTCTTGAGTCCCTGCCAGTTAATTTTGCCTAGAAAAGCTCCTAGAAGTCCTTTAAAGCTGAAATCTGATTTCCCTGCCAATAATTTCGTGCTATTGCTCCAAAGCCACCTCTTAATTGTGGTTTCCAGCTATCTACAATGATATTCTGTCCCAAAATTTTCTACTTTTAGTGTATATATGATATAAAACAAAAGTGTGTTTGCATGTGTGTTTCTGCAGGTGTAAGAGCACACATGTATGAGCATGTACATATGGGGCCAGAGGCTAAAGTCAAGTGTCTTCCTCCATTGCTCTCCATCTTTTTTATCTTGAGGCAGGGTGTCTCCCTTGAACCCAGAACTCACTGATTCTAGTCTAGCAAGACAGCTTGCCCCGGGGCTCCTTTCTCTGCCTCCCTGCCCCCATAAGCTGAGTCTACTGATAGGCTGTCACAGCCATCTGAACTCTGAACTCCAGTCCTCACACTTGCATGGCAAACATTTCACTTGATGAGCCAGCTCCCTAGGTCCTCTTTTCTCATATTGTAATTCTTCAGCATGTGCTCCTCATTCTCTCCTCCCACAGGTTTTCATGTTTCAACTTTAGGATCCCATGCTCTGGAAAACACTCAGTAAGGTGAAGGTGCACATGGCTGGTACATGACCAAGCTGTGCCAAGCCAAATCGGGGCTCCCTGCAAGCCTCAGATTTATGTGCTATGCTCATGGCTGTGGGACCAACCTCCCAGATCCCATAAATCACTGTGCTGCAATCTGGTTTCTAAGCTGGGGAACCTCCTAAACTCGTAGCACTTTGTAGAGAAGCTGCCAGAATCAGGCATAAATCTGCTTCTTGATTGAATAAGCAAACATCCCACTGCTTGAAATGATTTACTAAATTACAATGCACAGTGACAGACTTGGGCAATTCAGAGCCTGGGTCTGCTTAACAATTGGAAAACTTCACCAAAGCAAGGTTTTCTCTGCTTCTGTCCCTCTCTACTATCACCTGTAAATTCTCTGCCTCCATTCACCAATTTAATAAACACTTATAGAGTCTCCATACAGAGACAGGGTAGGTACTTATATGTGAATTATTTTGTTTACATTCCATTTATACAATAACCTTAGGAAGTTGGAATCAGTCTTTTTCCTATTTTTTCAGATGAAGGGACTGACTATCAAAGAGATTAAGAAGCCTAATATCTCACAGCTAATAGGGGAAGATCTTAGACTCACCCTTGAAATCATCCACCAATGGCTCCAAAATCTGTCTAGTGGAGTAGACTCTGTTGTCATAGTCTCTTCTTTGTTTGTGAACACCAGACTCTTTCACTGACTCTTTCACTTCTTTCTCCTTGCTCAGAACAGGACAAGTTACATAAGGTGATCATGTCTATATAAATCAGTGGCTTGTTGTAGCAGAAAGATTTTTCTCTCTACTGCTTATTGTCTAATGCAGTGTAGCCTGGGGTCTCTTAGCTCCATGGTTGCTTGGGCAATTAGTAGCAGATTCTGCCTTCTTCTAGTGCACCATTTAGAACATGGCATTCTTGGCCATCAAGCAAGGAAAGAAGCTGAACAGAAAATAGAACACTGACAGATTAACGCCTTCTGCTGAAAGATACACCTGACCCTACTGCTCAGATACTACTAACTACAGAAGTGGTTCCACTTAGGCATAAGAGGATTACATAGAGTTTTGTATGTGTCCAAGAAGAAACATGGTGAGTTCTTATGGCTAAGCCCTCTATAGCACCTCACTCTTGTCTTTCCATTCATTTTCTCACTCATTCAGCATAATTTCCTGGGTTTCTGTAATTCATGAGGGCAGTGGGCTGAGTGTCAGAAATGCAGAGATGAAGAAAATCATACACCATCTTTCCAGTTGAGAAGCACTATGATTAGAAACACATCTATTAACCAAATGGGCATTTCAACAAATTAGAATTGTGTCAAGTTGTATGAAAAGGAAGCGAATCATTTTCTGACAACCTGCTACAGAAGTGTGAATTACCCTGGCATTGGGGAAAGCTTTTGTTTAAGTAAAGCTTTGGGTTGCAAGCAGCAGGACCCACCTCTGGTCAAATTAAACAGAAAGAGAATGTTAATCAATGGATATTGGGTAGCTTACACACTTGAAACTAAACAGACCCTGGTTATCTCAATTTGGAGACTGAGCGTGTGCATTTTTTTTTTTCTTAGCTAGAGAGTGTTCTCTCCTTTCTGACTCCAGGATATTCTGGAGATAAAAACATCTGGTTTTGCCAGTTTTCAGGTAACAGAAAAATAATGACAAGTGCCTATTGTAGTTACTCTGAGAAAGTAACAGTGGAGCTGAATTAAAGCATTCTAGGAGCCAACAAAGAGAGTAAGAAAGAGATGTGTCCTCTTAGTCTTCTCTTCACTCATTCAAAGAAGTCAGAGTCATGAAAACATAGAGAAGATAACGTATGAAAACCCCAGCTGCTCCACCATGCTGCAGATGTTTCCAATCCCATCTTGTTTTATCCACACTCATAGTCATCTCCTTTGCCCCTGTATTTGTGTCAGTTTTGAAGTCTAAGTTGTTGTGCAGTTTTAAGCATGTTTCTGAACATTAGAATCTATTTATAGAAGTGTTCAATCTTGATGCCAGGGTTGTATAAAATTATTAATTATTATTTTATATCATCAAATATCATTTACATTCTACTTGTTATTATAGACACCATAATTCAGTGTATTAGAACAGAATCAATGAAGTGCAAACACTATGGCTGAACAATATGTTTCTCATCTGCTAACAAAAAAGTGATGTAGATCTCATCCATTTCTCTGTCGTTGGGTGATCCTTAGTACATGAGCTGGCTGTTTGGAACCTGGGGCTTATGCAGGGACACTTCGCTCAGCCTGGGAGGAGGGGACTGGACCTACCTGGACTGAATCTACCAGGTTGAGCTGAACCCCTAGGGGAGTTCTTGCCCTGGAGGAGATGGGAATGGGGCGTGGGCTGGGGGGAAGGAGGGGAGAGGGAGTGAAGAGGGAGGACAGAGGAATCCGTGGCTGATATGTAAAATTAAATTAAATTATAAAATTTAAAAAGTTGAAAAAAAAAGTGAGCACTCTGACTTGATTCTTCCCAAAAGACAGGTTTGCGTAAGAAATAAAATCTTAGCATATATTCAGTCTTAGATATAGGCATAGACCAGGGTACAGCACACTGCAAATATATACAGAGAGGTAGATACACAAACAGAACTAGAGGTAGGGATTAAACTTACATATAGGAACAGGCACAAAAATAGACATCTAAGATAAAGCAATCACTCTTTTTGATGGATTACTCAAAGTCTAGACTTTTCCAATTATTCGTCTACCTTCTATATTTCCTATAAATCAGTGGTAGGTCTGGAGACTTGATGAAATTTGAGTTCAAATAACTAGCAAGAAAATATTGGGAAATGTGTCTTTCCATTAATAGTTTCCATTCCTGTCTTGGTAATATCCGTTGCTAATCAATAAATATATCCATTCATGGAAATATGGCATTAGCGTTATACTATTTTTCTCAGTATATTATCTGGGATTTAAAAAATAAGAAGAAAGGTTTTATTGATGCTTTTTTTTTCTGAGACAGTGTTTCTCTGTGTCACTTTGCGCCTTTCCTGGAACTCACTCTGTAGCCCAGGCTGGCCTCAAATTCACAGAGATTCGCCTGGCTCTGCCTCCCAAGTGCTGGGATTAAAGGTGTGCGCCGCCACCACCCGGCTTATTGTTGCTTTTTAATAAATAGTTGTATGGTGAAAACTCAACAAGAACCAACCAATGGAAGGAAGGAAGGACTCAATTTTGGCTCATGTATGGGGAACAGCCCATTATGGCAGAGAAGGCAAAGCCACAATAGCAGGAGGTGTTGGCTCACATCTGGGTGAATTGGGAAGCAGACAAAGGAAGTTCTGGTATTCAGCTGACTTTCTCCATTTGCCTCCAACTCCTCAGCTGATCCTCTTTCCATGAGTCCTCAGTCTCTCAGTCCTCACCCGTGAGGGTCTCAGTCAAACTGCTGCTAAAAGCCTCTAGTTCCTGATCCTTGTGCCTTATATACCTTTCTGCTTCCTGCCATCACTTCCTGGGATTAAAGGCCTGTGTACTTCCCTATATGCCACTGACAATTAAGGTAGGTCTTCCTTCCTCAGATAAGTGTCCTGAAAATGCCCTCACAGATTCACTCCAAGATGAGCTTCAGTACATTTCCCAGATATTTCTTAATACAATCAAGTTGGCAGTGAAGAGGACCATCATAAAGAGTTAGGGCAAACATTCTGTTCCTCTCTTTATTTCTGAGTTTTCAAAACAATAATTTGGTTTCTGGCATTTTTCAATAGTGAACAAACAGTCAATTTTTCACTGTTTTAGAGTCCTCATGGATGTGAGAAAATGTTCATGTTTTCACATGTCACAGTCACCATTCATAGTGATGTCCTAGCTGTTCTATGGTTAGCCACGAGGATCTTAGCCATGTTGTCTTCTTTGTCTCTAACTTCAATCTAGTCGTTCATTTACACCTTTCTTCCTTTCTAAAGTAACAACGCAAATCTTCTACTTCAGCCCTGAACACATCACATCCCTTTTGCCTATCTTCTAATTATTTGACTGAGAAATGATATCTAGAAATCATGATATATGCTCTAGATGACCATGGCTGCCAAGTTGCTCATTGCCACACTAAATCTTCCTCTTTTTCAAGTATCAATGAGATAGAATGTATGCTTTGTAAACTCATCAGCTTCAACCCAAAGATGTGGCACAGTGGGTGGAATTGCATATGAAAACTGTTGAGAGCCTATCCAAGGCTTTCTCAGAGATCCTGATGGCAGGACAAAGGGAACTCTTGTTCTACGTCCCTGCCCAGGGGCAGATTTGGCAAGGTCTAGTGAAGGGATGCAGCCAGGGCATTGAAGAAGTTAAGGTTTCAGTTCCTGATAAACTAGCCTTCCCCCTGAAGGACTGTGGTTATCAGTCCTAAGGCAGTTGTGTTGAATTCTGTGTTCTCTTTGCTAACATTGTTTGATTTATCTTTCTGATGCTCTTGGCCCATTTTCCCTTTGCAAACAGCATATAAGAAGTTGTACTGCTAATAAACTTACTTGGTGTAATTCACCAACATATGCAAGACATCCTGGCTCTAGTTTTCCATATTTTTCATTTTTTCATCCCTGGTCTACCTCCATAACATTTTCCTTTTTGGGACCTTTATCCTGTGGGTTAAGGTCAGAAAACCAATCAATGGTTCAGTTCATGAGGGCCATAACAGAAGTATCTACAAGGATTCAGTAAAATGAATTGAGAGTATGGTTGGCTAAAAGAAGAGAAAGCTTGGGAGTTTCTCACTGAAGAGGTAGATTTATGTCACAATGAAATAATAGAGGAAGCAAGTCAGAGGTAAAAGGACAGACTATCTAGGTATAGACAATATCATAATAAAGGATATATTTAGGAACAAGTTTTATGGCACCTGTGCATACTTTGGGTTGGCTGGAGCCAGCAAGATCACATACATACTATTTCAATAGGCAAAACATGGAATACTGTGATTCTGAATTACAGCAAGAGCCCATGGGGTATTTGAGAAGTGAGTAGGAACATACGAGAAATGTTTAAAGTATCTGATGGAGCAATAGGAAAAGTCCAAGATTTTTGGTAAGCCTAGGGGACCCAAGTAAGAGTATCTATGTAGGAAAACAATAAGACTTTGTAAGGACAGCGAATAGTTGGTTTGGGGATGTGATAATTTTGAGAAACGCACATGTATATAAGTAGCATAAAATTAAATTTCTGAAGCTGGAATTTGGCTAAAATGGGGAAGAATTTATGAATCTCATTATGCCTCTTACATATCCAGGCTCTTTCTGGACAGCCAGACAATAAACAAACATTTATGTTTGTCTGTCATTTCTTCGAGCCATGGCTATAAATGATGAGTTTGGTTGACCTCACACTAAATTAATATTTTGTCCCTTGTGAATGAACAAGCTACATTGCATGCTGGCTAGCTGACTCTACTAGAGAGTTAAATAACTCACAGATCATTTCTCATAGGCATTCACATGTGTGTGTGTGTGTGTGTGTGTGTGTGTGTGTGTGTGTGTGTGTGTGAGAGAGAGAGAGAGAGAGAGAGAGAGAGAGAGAGAGAGAGAGAGAGAGACCAAGAAGACAATATAGATATCTAGATACTCATACAGGGGGGGAATAGTAATAAAAAGTTGAGCAGACAGTGCATGCAGGACTTCAATCAGATTCTCAGTAAACAATACGTGCAGAGATGAAGAAGTTCCATTCGAGGGATCAGTGAGACTCCAGAGACACTTTTGAGCCCTGAGTGGGACCACTGTGAATCCTATAGGGACAGCTACCATAATACCTGCTTGCTGTAGAACATTTGACCTGGACTGGAGCTGGAACTTGGAGCCTTGGATGGCTCCTTTCAACAACTCCCTATACCACACTTCAATGCTCAGTGCTATTTACATGAATTTATATGCCCCTAGATGATTCATGTAAGTGTAGAGAAATGAGCTTCTCTGTGTAGAGGACAATAAAAGGAGCTGTAGGAAAAGTTTGCCAAAGCTGAAACCCCTGCAGTAGCTGGAACACAGATAGCAGAGTCATTTCAGCCAAGGTGACAAGAGTTAGCAAAGAACAAGGGTAGAATTCTTGCCACATTAGTATGGAATCCAACTTGAGGTTGGATCCTTTTAGGAAGTCATGAAATGGTCCTTCAAGAAAATGACAGAAGAAGACATACAGATATAATGGAGGCATTTGCAAGCACTGCAGCATGAAAGTATATAGCTGGTCTGGAACTTTCTATCTAGACCAGGCTGGCCTTGAATTTGAAGAGATCCACATGCCCCTGCCTCCAGAGCACCAGGATTAAAGGTGTGTACCATCACATCAATCCACAGAGCACCTAATACTGATAGCTTATGTGAATCCCAGTGAGGTAGCTGCCTGAGCCCATAACAATGCCATAGGGCAGAATCTGAATGAGGCCAGGCTAGGGACGCTTGAATATTGGTGTTAATTTGTCCTAATTTGTAGTCACTGAGGAGCCAAATCTGGCTCTCTCTGTACTTTTGTGTCTTTACCACAAATCCCATATCTCTACCTGTCTGATTCTTTGTAATCGTAATTAATCTAATTAACCCTACAAGGGAAAATGAAAATATTGGCTTGACTAGCACTAGCAAGATGGAGAGGATAGCTAAACCCTGCTCTAATTAACCTATTCCTGCCTGACACTTGATCTTTGGGTTTCTACTTACAGATCAAAAATCCAACAATTTGCTTCATTAGACTTCTGCTTGGTTACTTGGTAATAATTGCCCCCAAGCCACTGATGTGACACTTTTGAATGTCATTTTCTCAGAATCTCAGTGATGGCCATGATCACACCATCCTATAACATCCTTATTTTCCTACCCTAATGTTGCTAGCACATCTACAAGCCCAAGAATGTTTAATAAACACTTTCACACTGATAACTGGACTTTTGTTTCCATTGCCCTTCTGGATTTTTGACAAGTCAGGTAAGCACTCAGTGTCAGGTGCATGAAGAAATATGTAAACTAAGGACATTCGCTGTATGCTCAATGTCTTTCCATCTGTATTGATATTTCCCCCTTCTCTGAATTTTAGGCAGGAACATGGGCACTAGCTGAGGCATTTTCATAAGTGCTTGTGACACTAGACAAAGCCAATGTCACAAGCAGCCTTCCTTTTCTGTTTTGCTATTTCATGTAATTTTTCTTGTCCCCTCTCAACCTCTTGGAGGTATTCTGATCATCCTTGCTCTGAGTTGAGTGGCAGTTCTGCCAGGCATCAGCTGGCTTTGCAATCTGTGCCCTTGGGAGGGAAGTGGTGGAGGTAAAGATTGGCCATTTCAGCAAAGAGAAGCTGTCAACATGTATCAAAAGCATGTTTCACAGACCAAGTGGTTTCCTGATGTCAGCCCCAGTGTCATCAAAACAGACAAATTGAGGGAACACAGACAGGCTTTGTGAAAAAAAAGGTAAACTTGCTCAAAGCTCAAGCACAATCAGTCAGGAATTGTAAGGAAGGAGAAGAGAACAGTGTTCCAACAAAGAATAGAATCCATTACGTTACTGAGTTTGCCAACAGACTTAGGACACTACTGTCCCAATTGTAGAGGCAGAAGAATGAGACTCATTCAGTGATCTGTAATTTTCAACCCATATTGTCTTGACACCAAGCATTTAATTTTATACCTTCCTGGATTGTTGCCAGAGACCTATCAGAAGACACTGGAGAATGCAATGGCTAGTTGTAGACCCAAGGCAGGTGTTCCAACTATTCAGGACAGAAGCAGGAGCTCTAGCCAACCTGAAGAAATAGTTGCCAAGAATTTAAGCATGATGTTCATTCTCTCCCAAGGCAGCCAGAAACCCAGGAGAAGCCTGACATATCTGCTGAGAAAATAGTCTTTGCCATCTCTCTCCACTTGTACTGCAAGCCCCATACTCATCCTTTTCTTCTCTCTTGACAGCATATCAGCTCCTGACTCTTCTGTGAAGTCTCTTATCACAATGGAAGTGATGGTGGTAAAGTTAAAACCTAGGCATTATCCAATTTCCCCTTTCCTTGAAATTAGGCCCTCTGTTCCCTTAGAGTAAAAGCCAGACCTTCGTAGTGACACACAGCATGGTTAATTATCACCACTGCTACCTTCTAGAACTGGCTGTGCTTCTGCTTTCCCAGTGCCTGCCATGCAGAAAGCACTTAGTAAATGTTTGTTCAGTGAAGAATAAATGAGGCAGAAGTCCCTTGCAGGTCAGTGTGTTAAAATTAACGTAGTTAACTGTTTCTAAAATGATTCTTAACAATCTATAATTCCCAATATCTACATTTATGAGGTCCTTTCAGGTATGGTAGGACCCATGACTTGTTCCTAAAGCATAAAATGTGGTAGGGGTGACAGTATAGATTCTATCTATCTATCTATCTATCTATCTATCTATCTATCTATCTATCTATCTATCCACACACATGCACACACACACACACACACATACATATATATGTAAATGGGATGGGGCTCTTGTCCCCATTCTGCCATCTCTGAATAAATGAATTGCCATGAGGTGAGCCACCTATGGTGGGAAGGCCACATGCTCAGGAGCTAAGAATTCTCTCATCAGGTGAGAGAAGCCTCCAGACAAGAGCCAATAACAAACTAAAGCCCTTAGTCTTATAATCATAAGGGATGACTGTATTTTGACAAAAGCTCTACTAGGTGACCTTGACTGCTGTTGGTAAGACTGTCAGCTAGGCCCCCAGCTAAGCTTTGGCTGATGCTGAGATTGTGAAATGATACATCTGCATTGCCATTATCCTCTGCTCATGCAGTTTTGTGTTAGAAACAGGTTAAAACCTATGTTCTCAGCCATGGCTGTGAGTGTTTGTCCATAAGCAAACATCTCCCTCAAACTCCTTCTTCCCCAGTGCCCCCCACACACACATTAAGACAAAGGAGATGGAAGAGAGGACTTGTCATTGTCAAGACTAGATGGGATGGGGACTCTATAATTCTGAGACATGGCAAATACAAGGAAATATTTTAATCAAGATTCTACTGCAGTTTAATTTTGTTACAGGAAAAGTATAAATTTTTCTGCTTACATACCTACCCTTGAGGGGTGGAAGTGACATAGATATTCTATTTAGGGCTGAGCACTCCATAGTATGCTTTATTTAAGTTTCTGCAAGCATCACACTTGCCAGTCTCTCCTCAGCCAAATCAAATCCTATGACCAATTAGATTAAAAAATGAAGCAATAGACTCTACTTTTTAAAAAGCATAATTATTAATATATACTAATTGTGAAGATTAGTGGGATTCATATGAATTCCTAAGTGTAAATATATCATGGATTAATCAAATCCATCTGCCTTTCTACCCTCTCTCTCCTCTTTGCTTCCTCTTCATCCCACCAATCCCACTTCCATAGAGTCCTCTTACTTTTAGTAGACCTATGTACTAAGTACTTCTTAATGGAGAAGTACTGAATTCACATTTTAAGGAGGACTGAGATAAAGGATTGTGTGTCACTCTAGCCTATCTGAGAAGAATTATCCTTAGTACCAGTCACTGGGACGTTATGGGTAAGCATCCATAAAGGGAAGAGAGTCAGCTCAGTGGTACTACAACTCACCTCTCTTTCTGCTACAATGATCTCTCAAGTGAGACATTCATTTATGAATCCCCTTGTTTAATCCTTTGCAAAGTTTCATCATTTTTCTTCCATATAACTTTCCTCATTCATTCATTCACTCATTCTTATATTTTAATTCATGTATAACAGGTAATTGATCTCTTTTACCTTCTGCATTGGGATCTCTGGGCTGGAAAACAGTAATGAGTGTTTTAACCAGCATCTACATCATCCTTACAGAAATTCAAGGCTGGGAACCATCATTCTAGAGCATGCTTACAATGACGACCATAGAAAAGTTAAATCATTCTCTGGTGTCTCTATGTATGTATTTTCAGCGACATATCTTCAGTCTACAGACCCAGTGACAACAATGTGAGATTTTGCTTCATTAATTCATTACTATTCTATTGATCTGCTCATCCACTCAATAAGACTCCTCTAAGCCATGACTTCATCTTGGCATGTAGATTTCACCTCTCTTAGGAGGGTAGGAATGCAAACAAACAATCATAACACAGAGTAAACATGTCACTGAACCTACATCAGGCCTTTGAAGCCCAGATGAGGGAGAATTTGACAACTCTGCCCGAGGCAAATCAGCAAGGTTCATAGAAAAAGTCTGCTCAACCTGGGTCAGGAAGACAGGGTCAGACATTCAAGCTGGTGAAAAGCAAGTTGGCAACGCCAGGGTTTAGAGCAGCAGTTCTCAATTTTTGGGTCATGACCCACTGGGGAGTGGAATGACACTTTCACAGGGGTCACCTAAGACCATCACAAAACAAATATATGTTGTGTTTCATAACAGTGGCAAAATAACATTTATGTAGTAGCAACAAAAATAATTTTGTGATTGGGAATCACCACAGCATGAGGGACTGTTATTAAAGGGTCGCAGTATTAGAAAGTTGAGAACCATTGGTTTAGAGTCACAAAAGAGTGCTTGCAGGCTCTAGGAACAGCTAACTCCTCACACTTCAGGGTCTGTCAATGCAGGAATAGGTAGGATGGGGAGTCTATATTTCTGAAATACAGTAAACACAAGAAAATGCTTTAATAAAGATTCTGTTACTGTTGAATTCTGCACAGGGGAAGTATGAAATTTTAGTCTGGGCTTATCCTTTTCCACCAGTGGATCTTTCAGTGAAACCTGTCAGCCTCTGAGATCAATATTTCTGTTTCTTCTCCTCAGCCTGTCTCCCAGCTCCTCTTATCAGGATTCTTCAAACAGGGCTTGTATCTTTCTTAGCTCACACCTGTCAGTGTCTGCAGTGAAGGGAAGAGAATGCTTCAAGAATTGGGCAAAATACTCAGAGGTGCATCTCTTGGCTCTGCATGTTCACACTGAGCATGTGTGTGTATGCATGTGTGCACATGTGCGTAGGTGAACAAACAAGGGACCTGCCATGATGGCTGACTTTTAAAACAGGAAGTCCATTGAAAAATTACCCGCTTCTTTCCTGTCTCTTATTGGTGATGAAACAGTGACTTAGAGTTGTCAACACTTTTTAGTCATAAAGAAATGATCACATTTGTAGGAAATGTGTGGTAATTATTAATAGTTGTTTCCAAATTGAACTACCAACTAGAAACTTCCTGGAGAAGACCAGGATGATTGCTATCCTCTGGTCAGACTGAGAACAAGCAGAATATTCCCAGAGAAAAGCCAAGGCTACCCAGGAATGGGATAATAGGCAGGTTAAGGAAATGTTGATGATGATAATAACAGTTATTCATTACATTTGGGTTCATTACATCTGGATCAATTAATTTTCCTTTCTGTGACAAAAATGCTTGAGAAAACCAACTTAAAGAAGATAAAGTTTCTTTTCAGTTCCTAGTTTCTCAGGCTACAGTCCATGGTCATTGCCCCCATTGGTATGGGTCAGCAGGGAGACAGCATCATGATGGTGGAAGCATATGACATATTGATTTTAACATGGCTGGAAAAAGAGACTAGAGACAATGTCTACCTTTTAATGAATGTCCCAGTTATCTGCTCCCTTCAGCTAAGCTCTATCTCCTTATTTCTGCCCTCCCCAAAGTGCTACCACAATGAGAACCCAGCAGTGTATTATCTACTGATCAGGTCAGAGCTCAAATGATCTAGTCACCTCTTAATGACCGAATCCACTAGCTGAGTACCAAACCTTCAACATGGGAGTCTTTGAGGGGGGGTACTTCATATCCAAACAATAAATGATCCCTAGATATTTCTCTGAGCAACCAACTTTGAGAGCCACGGTATAGGTTAAATATAAAAACAAAAACATACAAACAAAAAATCCTGGCACTTTGTGGTGGATTAGGAGTGTTCTCACTCCAGTGTTAATTTTTACTTGCAAAAGTCAAAACAGGTATTCATTGTTCATCATACTGATCCCAGGATGAATGGCTTTTGGCATGGCTAGATCTAGGAGCTCTAAAAAATGCCATTTGCAATCGCTCTCCATCTCTCAGATCTGCTTTATTCTCAGATGGGTACTTCCCTATCCTAGCAAAAATAGACACTAATGACTCCGAGCTTGCATTCTGTCTTCTTAGCAACCTTGGTAGAATGAGAATAATTCCATCAAAATTCCAAAGACCAAATCTACTGGCCTAACTGTGTCAAACTATAGGACTGTCATTGAGTCACTTGCTACACAAAAGGAGGACTATGATGAGCCAGACCAAAATCATTAGTCCAAACCCAATCCTAATGTATGTGGAACATGTTTTTTTTTTTTTTTTTTAACTTTTTTTTGGGGAGCTGAGGATCGAACCGAGGGCCTTGTGCTTGCTAGGCAAGTGCTCTACCACTGAGCTAAATCCCCAACCCCTGGAACATGTTGTAAAAAGAAACTGAGTAACCTCCAAAGGAAAAGCTATGCCTACTTGAGCTTTAAGGTAAGATGCAAATCAAGAAAATCGTTAAAAAAAAAATAGGTGTTCTCCACAGATAGATTCAAATGAGGACCTATAAAGGCAGGACTGAGACTTGAACCTGATTTTCCTGAGCTCAAGTACAGTGCTTATATGCTATCTTCTGTTATTTTCAGGTAAGGTCCTGACCTGGGCTGTATTAACTTTAGGTATTCTCTGAGCCACTGAGACTGTCACTTCTGAGCCATATAAATGGACTCTGAAACCCTATCTCTGAAATTCTATCCCCAGGCAATGTTGCTTTTCCTTTATAGCCGAGTGTTAATATTTTACTATTGTCCATTCTGTCTTCTTAACACAGTTTCTGCTAGACAATTTCAGACTCCCTTGCAGCTAGGCATAAACAGAAACTTTATGTTGAAGGTGATAGAGCTATCTTCTCAAACTTCTTACCACTTACCCAAGCCATTTTGGAGGAATAAATAAAACTATCTTTTATTTATGTTGCTCTAATTTGTGATTTTTTTATATCAACCTAGTTTTATAATCTAGCCAATGAAACACTCTTGTAATTTTCACAAAGTGCCTGTCATTAGACTCCTTTGGCCCAATAATTACCATTCTAGCATTTCCTGATTTTCTAAATCCCTAACCCATTCTTCATCTAACTTATGAACCATACCTCAGAATCCTGACTTAGTAGTTTTACTTTCCAAATTCCCACTATATGTGCCAAAGTCCTATAGTGATTATATAGTGCTGGGGTAGATAACAGAACACAGACATATTATCTCCAACTTATTCCTGGAATATTTTCTTAATAACATCGTATTACTTCAAGCAACAGTACTTCCAAGCTTTGTGATAATATATTTGTGGTACAAGGACATCAAGAATCAGTCTGGCACATATAAAATCTCTCTATTCAACACAAAGGAAAGTAAGACCACCACCAGAAGAATTTTCTGGTATCTAGTGTTCTCTTCTGGGGCTTTTATACACAGTTATATAGAATAGGGATTTATTGGTGGAGATTAAATTGTTTGAAAATCAAAAGAAAGGGGGAGGGTAGAGAAAGAGAATAGAGGAGACAGGAGGTGCCCTGAGAAGATGGTCTGCAATTTCCATCAGGTTCTTAAAAGGAGGCTTCCTTCTTCATGTTCAAGATGAGTAATTATAAATAGAATTCCATGGGTGGGCCTGGCCATGTGCACCTTTGATCTCATCACTCTGGGAGTTCAAGGCCAGTCTTGTCTACACTGTGACCATCCAAGGCTATGTAGTGAGATCCTGTATGATAAATATATACGCAATCAAATAAATAAATAAATAGAATTTAATAGTTTAAGAGCAAACACTGTCACTTCTTCACTGAAGACTTTCTGCTTCTGTTTTCTCATCTGAAAAGTAGAGAATAGAGTCTGACCACCCCTCTGAGAACTAAGTGCAGTTGTACAATGAAGGCATTTGTACAGCAGAAAGCCTCTTTCCAGGATTTGCTGTTTCACTGACTAAAATACACATTTTCTCGTGTGTTATAGACCTTCAGATAAAGAGAATTGATTCTTCTCTGGGACAGATATCTGAGAGGAGCTACCAGGGATGAGAATCTTTCTGCTTTGGCATTCCTGGTCAGCTCCCAGAAGTCAGGAACTTATGACCAGCCTTCGGAAAGATGAGCTGCCATTTAGCTCTGTTCCTCTGCCTCAGATTGGTCCTTTTAGTTTCAGATTCATTAAAACACTCAACTGTTAAAGTTTTCACCAAACTAAACCTCTCAGATTATGTCCATTGTGAGCATTTTACAGATGTTCATTGTTTTTAACACATAATTACAAAGAGCATTAAATCATAATTATAGTTTTTCTCATTCAAGCTGCCTTACCCTCAATGATTACATCTGTTAAATGGTAATAATAATAATACCCACTTCATGGAATCATTCATCTTTTTCAAGAATGCATACTGTACACACTCCACATTTCAGGCTCAATGCTTGGCACTGGTGACAGTACAGTGACAGAATAGACAAGAAGCCCCGCCCCAGGTGAGAAAAAATAAATTACTTTGTATATAACGCCTTGTAACTGATAGTTCCTGGTACGGGTGTCATCTCTGTTGCTTGAAAAGCTGCTACAGCCATGGCTACTGTCACTGCCGCTATTGCTGCTGCTGCTACTGTAGCCACTGTCCGGAGCATCTGCTGCCACTGCCACTGCTACAGCCACCGTTAACAGTTCTGACACTGCTGGTAAGTTCATGAATTAGGATCTGAGTCCAAGTCTGATTATTTTTCAAAGCGTTTGTTCATGAGCCAGACATGGTGATAAAATACAATTCCAAATAGTTTGTCTTTTACTATTCCCAGAGTGAATTCTTTATGCCTCTAAGTTTCATTTTTCCAATATCATAATTCACCCCAGTCAGGTCATGTTCTAATCTAGACACTTGGTACAAACAATAATCAGTTAAGTCTGCTTGCACTAGGAAGAGCAAACCAAAGGCCAGAGACAAAAGAGTCATCAAAGGAACAGTATTCCATGGTAAGAAAGGCCTTCAAATGAGATTGCTATAGGATGTTTGGGGCTATAGGATGTTGGTAGACGGGTAAGTGTGATTCTGGGTCCTTCTAGCTTTTTGCACTGGAGGCCAGACATGCAATGACCGTTTTTGGAGGAAGACAGTAATCAGAGGCCTCCTTCAGCTAGATGGAGGTAGAATGTGGGTGACTACCATCAACTCTGCTTCTAGTCATTTTCTTACTAGGAAAAACGCATTCAGAAAAGGCAGGAATTGAGCACCTACCTAGGAAGATGTCTCTTCCTCATAGACAGCAGACACATGGAAGTATTTAGCAAAGACTCACATCAGGCTTGCACAGTACTCAGTCATGCACACTGTGCTAAGATGTCAGTGCTGTTCTACAGAACCCACAGGAAATAGTTCCAAACACTCTAGCTTCAGGTTCATCTGAGACTCAATTGTAAAAGTCTGCTCTGCTTGACTCCAGCATGGGGACAGTTATCCTGCAAGCACTCAGAGCTATCAAAAACTATTAACAAAATAGAGGTCTGGATAGAACTGTGTCTTGCTAAGATCTTTCATGGAAAATGAAGACCTGGAGAGCAAGTCCAGGGGTTGGGAGCCTCAGAGCTTAACAAATGTATCTGTTTCAAGACCTTGAAAAAACAGTGAGGTTGGATTATGAGGAAAAGAACAAATACATCTTCATTAATTCTGAGAAAGAGCTGGAAATACAAAAAAAAAATATGATTTAAAAAAACGCTCATACCTCTTCTCTGCTTGTAACTGGTAGAGACAGAGCTACAATCAACTACCAGGAGGGATATGCTCTGTGTTGGCAACTAACAAGCACAGGGACTTTTTTATATGTAGATAATTTGACTTTGAGAATAGCTTAATCCAAGGGCTCAGATGGTATTTTCAGAAATCTCACAATGTTGTCCTATTTTCCTCTACATTAGACCTGTTTTAGATGAGCCCTGATAAAGTAGCTATTTGTATCTCCAGAGAGTTTTTACTGTTTTCTTTGGAAGTCCATAGCCAGAGGGATTCTGTCCCCATATGTTCAGAAAAGGCCTATCAGGTCTAAATGTTCTGGAGGGATGGAGGAAACGGTTTCAAAAAGAAAATGACCGGTAGATTTATTTGTGTTTGTGTTGTTTTACTTTGAAAAGAAAAAAACCGATTATAAACAAAATCAATAGCTGCACACTGTAAAGATCCCCACATCCTGCTAGGAGGGTTTTAACTCAGTGTTCTGAACCAAGGGTGGTTTTGCTTTCCATCCCCAGGGAAATTGACCATTGTCTGAAGCAAATTTCTGTTGTCACAATTGGAAGACAGGTGAACTGGCACTGAGAGAGTGTGGCATCCTTTTTAAGGGCCCAACAGTATGCAGTGCACAGAACAACAGACTGCTATAGCTGAGATCACTAAGTTGCCCTGGACTATAGAGTTTCCTCTTTTAGGGAAGGTGGCCAGGCAAGGATCACCTGTCAGCACATTTGGCAATGCTGTAAGAACATATCAAGAGCTGATGGAGGAGGTGGTGGAGATGTCAATCATGAGGACTTGAGATTGGATTCCTAGAACCAATATAAAAGACTAGGAAAGGTGGTCCATGCTTTTAACCTAAAGAAAGGGAAGCTGAGTAAAAGCAGGAGTGTAGTGGGTAAAACCAAGAGAGCTGGCACATTTTAAGGGCTCCTGTGTTGGCCCCACCTTGTAGGCGTGACAGTTACAGAAGTCTCAATGGGGGAAGAACTTCCAGGTCAAAGCTGGAACAGCTACCCACTAAGTAGGAGGATCCTTGAAGGTCATTGGCTAATCAGTCTAGCTAAATTGATGAAATTCAGGAACAGTGAGAAAAATCTATCTCAAAAAATAAAGGAGAGCAAGCCATGAAAAGATACCCAGCATCTACTTCTGACCTTCACACACACACACACACACACACACACACACACACACACACACCCCATATATTTACATGTATATGTGCACACAGCTACACTAGCAAATTCACAGACTATATACACACAACACAGCAAACACATATATTAAAAAAAAAAAAAAAACCTTCCAATGAGAGGACAGATCACCTTAGATCTTCCCATCTCTCAGCTCCTCTTTGGAAGTATATAAGCTGTAAGAATTCTGCAGGTTCCAGGTTATACATAATTCCTCTAGAAGGCTCTGAAATTTTTCCATGTCTCTCCAACAACAAAGCATCCCCTGTACATATTTGAGTTGCATACTCTCCTGCTTCCACCCTTACATATCCAAAAAGAAGTGTCGCTGGTATCCAGTCTGTGGTATTATGAGTTATCGATAGCCTAAGTTTCTTCTAGACCTGACATCTGATTATTCTAGATACTAGTTCCTTAAAGGCTAGAATGAATTGTGGCCAATGGTCTAAGAAGGGTCTTCAAGCCCAAGAATCCATCCACTAATATTATCATCAATCTGTTCATCTAAGAAAAATGAATTACTAATCATTGAATATTTTTACAGATATTAAAGTGGGCATAAAACTAAACATATACCATAATCACAAAATGGCAGTATTGATATTTTGATGACATTGTGTTAAAATATGCACTGGGAGAACAGGATACCTATGGTCTTTTGAGTCTCCTGTGGGTTCAATGAAGGTGTCCTTGGAAGCCATACTTAAGATAGAAGATGTGTAATAGTTCTCTAGGGGCACGAAGGACAAGCAGCAGCATGAGAAGTTGCTCCAAAGTGAGCTAGAGCCCAGTGACAAGAATCTTCCAGCTCCTATGTCAGTACATCCTGGGATTGGATAGGAGCAGAGGGTGTAAGTGTTCCTGGCTCTCTCATAGAACTGTCTGGGAATGTAGCTTGGGGGCTGACCAATCTGACTTGACATTTCTATCTCTCCAAAAGTGAATAATTTCTTACTCACTTCTGGGGTGACTTTTCTTTCTCCAAAACCATGATCTGTAAAATTAGATGTCTCAAGCAGCAATTCTCCCAGAAGGCAAGAAGACATGTTCAGAGCCCAGTCTGAAAGATGTGTGTTTCTGTCTTTGGCCAGGAGAGCTGGGCCAAGCCTAGACACCACAATTGCCAGAGACATTTGGGAGGTGACTGAAAGTGTGAAAGACACTGGGTTCTGGAAATGGATGAGCTCACATTTCCGGTATCTTCAGTACAAAAATAATGCAGATGGCTAGGAAGAAGGTTAGGCTAACTGAAACAGGGGCCTGCATATTACACAATAAGCCATCATACCAGACAGTTACAGCCAGCTCTTCTTTTCTTCTTCAATCTCGATTCTGTCAGTGTTCTCATCCCCAGCTATGCAGACAATATCGTTTCCTTTCAATTCACCATATTGTTTCCTTTAAAATTTTTTATGATACGTACGGTTTGTGCCTATGTGTGCAGAAATGTGCAAAAATGCTACGATGTACATGCAGAAGTCAGAGAACAACTTGCAGGAATTGGTTCCCTCCTTCCCCCATGTGAGTCCAAGGGTCTCCAAACTCAGTCTCAGGCCTGGTTACTAACGGGTTGAGGCACTTTGCCAATCCACCATATTGTCTCTTTTTTCCATACCTATTCAGGGAATGTTGGAATGTTCCTCTAAGGCTTTAGCAGGCCAAGTGTACTGTATGCAAGTGGGCTCTTTGGCTCAACTTATCTCCTAAAAACTCATATTTTGCATGATTATCCATGGTACTTCTGGAAGTCTTTATTATAAAGTAGCACACTTGCTTAAATTGTCCATTTAAGGCTGGTGGTGTAGCTCAATGATAGAGCACTTGCCTAGCACAGCTAAAGCCCTAGATTATTTTCTAGGACTAAAAACAAACTGTCCATCACTCCTGATTGACTATGAATTTCATAAAGATCATATATATACCAGGAATCTTAACAGGTCTTATTAATAATAACAAACCCAAGGCCAGTTATTGGGGTGAATGTTGGAAGATCAGAGAGACAGAACAGGCCACAGCTACATCACTTGGCCAACTTCTCAGCTGATCCTATTTCCTCAGACTGGAAGCCTCTGTGTCCTCATCCAAATGAGTCTCAGATGAACTGCTGCTCCAAAACCTAAATCCTTAACCAGCCAAATCTTCTAGTTTCTGGTCTTCACACCTTATGTATCTTTCTACTGTCTGACATCACTCCCTGGGATTAAAGACTCACTTCTTGGGATTAAAGGCGTGTGTCACCATGCCTGGCTGTTTCCAATGTGGCCTTAAACACACAGAGATCCAGAGGGATTTCTGTCTCTGGAATGCTAGGATTAAAGGTATGAGTGCCACCGCCTAACCTCTATGCTTAATATTGTGGCTTTTCTGTTCTCTGACCCCAGATAAGTTTATTAGGGTGCACAATATTTTGGGGAACACAATACCACCACATATATATGTGTGTGTATTATATATGTATAAATATGTACATGTATGTACATCCCCACTCTCACTATGTATCTAGCATTAATATGTTAACTTGTTATGTCTAATTCCATATTTTCAGTTTTTATTTTATGAGTTTTTTCTTTTTTATTGAAATAGAAAAAAATATGGAAACCTTCACAAATCTGCATGTTATCCTTGAACAGGGTCCATGTTAATCTTCTCTGTGTCATTTCAATTTTTGTATATGTGCTGCCAAAGTGAGCACAATATTGCATACTTTCAACACACATTTGTAGAATAGATGAGTGAGTGGATCAATGAAATAATGAATGAAACTTTGAAGGAACCTCAATAGCTAAACTAAGCCACATCATTTTTTGTAGAAGAATCTCAGATCTTGCAGTAGTAAGTCAAAGCTAGGGCTCACTTGACAATCAAGCCTCCTTACTTTTGTCTAATCCAGTTAATTTTCCTACATTATTGTTTCATGGCTAAAAGAAAGACATTCCCAGGGAATTATTGTGGGGTTTGTTTTAGATGGAGAATGGGGTAATCATAATCTAAGAACCAGGGATTTAAGTATTATAAAAATGTAAAATGAAGACCCTAATATGACTGTGCAGTGTACCCGTTTAGTCCACATGGAGCCTCATTGAAAATCATTCATCTAACTCTCGAATTCATTTGATTTCCTCATGACTTTACCATTTCTGGTTTGTATCAAGCAGAAGCCTCTGGGCCTCCTCTATGAGGAAAACATCTACAGCCCCATTACTGTGTTAGCCACTCCGAAAAAGTCAATATTGCCCAAAGTCAAAGACATACAGAACCTTTTAGAATCTTCCGACAAATCAATCCTGACTTCCTTTTATGCCCAAACATCTGACTATGTGATAGCAAAACATGCTTAGATGAGCCTAATTCCCAGAGCAGAAGTAGCCAGAGTTGTATTCTTCATAGTTCTTCAGCAATACAGAACCAAGGAGATGTATAATGCTAACTCAACTCAGCCCTTCCATTCAGAGGTCATCTGATATTGAAAACTTACCTGATCCATCCAACTCCTGGCCTTCCAACCCAAATCTAAACTCCCAGGACTCTCAAACCCCCAGAGATTGCACCATGCTTCTGACTGTTCAGCTTCATGTCCTTGACCTCTTTCTCACCTCACTTAAATGTGCAAGGACACAAAGATTCCTTTATAAAAAGGATTTGCTCATTCTGTTATGGAGATTTGGATGCTTAATCTTCATTGTCAATTTGACTCCCAGAATCACCTGGGAGTTTTAGAGAGTATTAACTGAGGAGGGAAGACACACCCTTTTCTCTCCTTCCCAATTCACTGACATGTGAGCACATTCCCATGGCCACAATGAACCTTTCCTGATGTCATGCTTCCCCACCTTGATGGATGCCATACCCTGATGATTAGTTAAAATAATAATCTCCCTTAAGTTGGTTCTTGGTAGGTATTTGGTCACAGCAATGAAAGAATTAATGCAAGAAAGCTGAGCTGTGCAGGCCCATGAGAGCTGATACAAAAGTAATATGAGCAAAGTAGTAGTTATTATCATAATAGAAAGGCCAGAGGAACTCCGGGCGAAGACAGAGGAGAGCTGCATATGCACGGTAGCCTCCTTCTTCAGGGATTCTTTGAAAGCAATCAGTAGATTTATAGAAGCACAGAGATGCCCATAATCTTGCTGTGGTTCTAGAACAGACACCACTATAAAACATACCATAGATATGATATGATAGCTGATGCAGTGAAACTGTCTCCTCCGGGCAGGGGCCTGAATGACTGTATCCCATCACTATCATGAAGAAGAGATAACCTTGCCCCTGTAGCTATGGCAATGGAAAAAGCAAAGTAATACAGCAATAGCTAGGGCTATGTGGACAGAAGTGGTGCTATTAACACTCTTTAGTAGAAGGGGCAAGGCACATGAGCTTCTCCTGAGATTCTGACCACCACACATGATCTTTGGAGGCGCTAGGGCAAATGGGAAATAGGTTTACAGAAGGCAGGAGAAGAGGGCTCCATACAGTAGCTTCTATAAGTCATCATCTGCAATGGAGTAGGACTTCCTGGTGATACACTGGTTTATGGGTCATCCACAGTCTTGTAAGTAATCTAGAAAAACCGAAGTCATTGATTCATCAAATTGGTATTGAATAGAATGGTTTCTGTGGTCAGTCACTGGTACTTTTTGTGGAATGAATAGATGTCTGTTAATGTCTCCCCAGGAGAAGCAACATAAATGTAGAACAAGCAAAAAAATAAACAGAAGCAAAGATCAGTTTACAAGAAGCATTGAGTGAACCCTGCCATGAGTTGTAAGATAAACAGCTAAGGCTGGATTACTGAGGGAGGGGTATTGAGGGTGGAAATCCTGACCAGAGCATATTTTCTGTGGGTTGAGCCATCTGAAGGTGAGGTGTTCTTGAGGGAATGTAGCCCAGGGTGACCTTTTATTCCATGTGGTAGAGAGTGCCATTTCTCCCCATGAACAATATCTTCTGTCTGAGTATGAGAACACGCTGAGAATGGTTGAAGAACTACAGAATACATTGTAATTCCTGAGATTGGTATATATGGAATTACATTTTTGGCAAGCCATTGCAATGGTTATAAGATATGAAACTAAAGTCAAGTCCACTGTACAGATGGAACTTGCTTGTATAAAGTGGAAATAAAGCTTTACAATGGGAAAATGACATTCAGGTAGCATCATCCATGTTATCTTCCGATAAGAGAGGGCGAGATGCAGGAGCTGGCTTGTAATTTCTTATAACTTGGGGGCAGGAAGAAGAAGCTCTAATTCTACCTCTGCTAAAGAGCCCCTCCCATTATATGAACACTTGAAACGTATGAGAAGAGCCACAATGGTGAGGAGGAAGAGAATGAAACAGAAATGATAGAAAAATGCCTCCGTTCCAACCTTTAACCCAGTAGAAGATAAAGTCTAGGATTCAGGGTGCTTATGCCTCAATGCAAGAAACCACGAAGTCTTCTGCTTCTGAACTCTTTGAACTGGAAAGGATTTTTAAATGAGAAATGGAAGAACCTCTCTCTCAGCCTGGCTTCTGAGACTATAGAAAAAATGAGGGTGGATGGGATCAGTCTGTGTATCTGAGACGAACTGAGTAATATAACTACTTGTCACTCCTTGAGACCGAAGCCATAGAACCTGAAACAATTCAAGAAAAAACAGTTCCTGATGTACTAGCTCATATGAACCATTAGACATTGGCCATTACCAGCTGAGGTCTCTATGAATTTCAAGGACTAGAAGGAATTGGAGGGAAGACTGGAATTGCTGAGAGGATGGTAGACATTGCTCAGTATGGTAGACAATTTTTGATGCCCAATCTACCAGACCAAATAAAAATGACTTAAGACTCATTCCACAAGATGGATCCAATACCTGGCACTGCTTGGGTGACCAAGAACCTGAAACTAGATAGTCCAGGGGTCTAGTGTAAAACCAAGTTCAACTCTTCTACTAAAAGAACAACGCAATAAAATGACTCCTAATGACATGCTGCTGTACTCCTAGATCAGTGTCTTGCTCAGCCATCATCAGAGAAGCTTCCTCCTGCAGCAGATGGGAGCAAATGCAGAGACCCACAGACAGACATTTTGCAGAGAGTAGAGATCTTGGAACACTCAGCACTAAGTGGGATGTGAACCTTACAGAAAGGGAGAAAAGAGTGTAAGAGCTAGAGAAGATGGAGAACACTAAGGAAACAAAGTCATCTGAGTTAGCAGGCTCAGCATAAATATGAACTCATAGAGACTGAGGCAGTATGCACAGGACCTGCACAGGTCTACATCAGATAATGTCCTGGAGCTGAAAACCAACTACTCAAGGGCAGGCTGCTTGCCCAGCACTAGATGAACAACAGAAAATGAACTCAGCAGCATTTTTGGAGGCTCCTTGTCTCATAATGTGTCAGGGTTCTCTCTCTCTCTCTCTCTCTCTCTCTCTCTCTCTCTCTCTCTCTCTCTCTCTCTCTCTCTCTCTCTCTCTCCCTTCCTGACAGGTCCTTTGTTGCACATATATCATGGCTTCCTGTTTAATGTTTTTATGGGATTCCTGAGTGTGTGAATGATTGGGTCTCTGTGTTTATATCTGTTTCTTGTGCCTTTTTTTTGGGGGGGGGGACATTTCCTTCTGTTTGTTTTATCCTATTCCAATGTGTTAGGTTTTGTTTTAACTTATTATATTTTATTATTATCCCTTAGAAGCCTATTTTCTTTTCTAATGAGAGACAAGCAGTGGATCTTGAGGAGAGGAAGTGGGGAGACATTGGGAGGAGTAGAGGAAGGGGAAACTATAATCAAGATATATGATATGAGAAAAAATACTTTCAATAAAAAGGGAGGTGGACAAGAGAAAGTAGTCCAGCGGAGTCCACAGATTTATTAAGGGACTTCAGTGGCTTTGCTGAACCCTGTGGCAGAGCATGATCCTTAGGGGTTACAGGATGCTTTAGAAGATCTGAGTGACTTCAAATGCCATGGAAATCAGGTTTGTAAAGTGCTAAAGCAAATGATGTAGGGAGAAGGGGACGCTGCTTAAGAGACTGTCAAGATCAATCCAAGGCAAAAGTTGTTAGATTTCTGTTGAGCCTGAAGTTGCTTACAGGGAAAAAAAATGACAAAAAGTCAAAGACTTTGCTAGTGAGCTTCTGTAAGGCTATAGAGCCTGAGTGCAAGTTCACAGAAGGGATGGAAGAGGTGTGGATGGTTCCTATTGCACTTGCTACTATGGAGAAAGGAGATCTTATGAGAAAGGGAACCTTCCCACTCAATTCCTCAATGAGGCAGTCAAGGTTGCCTACAGAGGAGTCATGCTGTAGCTGGACAATAAATTGAATATATGTTAGCCCCCTAGTGGTGTACAGTGTGCATAAAGGTTTTTGTGAATGCTGAAGTTCAGTGTGCTTCAATTCATTGCAGCCCACAAAAGCAATGGGCCGACAATGGGCAGCTGTGAATACATATGTGGACAGAGTGGTGTGGGTGTAAAATATTAACCTTCTCATGTGAATAAACAATTTTTCACCCTGGACAGTGTATGGTGGACATTTCTCTCCTGTAAGAAAGTATATTGGAGTGGAAATTGTTTCTATGTCCAGGACTTTTTCTCAGAAGTAAGATGTGGCTGATCAGCTAAAAGCAGCCAAGCCTCTTGGATTCTGGAGAGAGTTGCAGCAATGGGTACAGCAAATGAAAGCATGACTCCACTTCCCACTGGCCCCAGGTTAGGCTGAGAAGTATGAACTGGTCCTGGAAGCTCACCAGGAATGAGAATGTATGTCCTTCTATTGTTTGGTTGAGTGAATGTTGTGTGCCTGTCAAATTTCCTTAAAACGGTTGTGTTTATACCCATAGATTGCTGCTTTTGTCAAGCCTTGAGTGTGGAGGGAAACTTCTTACAACAGGTGGTGGTTACTGGCAGGGACTCATAACTAGTTAGACAGCCAAAACAAGTGACTGTTGCCATAGCATGGAAGCCCAATTCTCACAAAATGATCGTGTACATATCACCCCCTGAAAGACTCAGGGAATGTCACTACAGAAGAGGTGGGTGGGAGGGATGCAAGGGCCATAGATAGTGGTAGGGTGTTGGGGTAAAATGATGTCCTCTGTGCATGGGCCTGGCTTTAGCATAGATAATCTTTGTTCTGTAGTCATGTCAATAAAATAAGCAAAATAATGAATCAACATTAGGATTATTGTCAGAGAGCTATTAACACTCCTTAGTGGAAGGGGTGGGTCACAGGTTCCTCACTTGGCATCCCAGCCACCACTCCATCCTACCTTTCTCCTGTACATGGTCATGGAAGGTTCTAGAGCACATATGACATAGAAAATTACAAGAAGCCAGAAGTCCATGAAGCAGTTTCTGTGAGGTCATTACCCACAATGCATAGGGAGTTTTTGGAGATGCAGCTGTCTTGAGTCACTCACACCCCTGTAAGCAAAACCTTATCTGTGCTCTTGATAGTGAGCCACATAAATTCATTGGTTCACCAACTTGAGCTTATATAGAATAATTTCTTTGATCTGTCCTTGGTAAGCTATCTGGGGCAAACAGACATTTGTTCACATGTCTTCAGGAAAAGTAACAAGGCTTTAGCCACATCCCACTCAGAGCTACCAGTATAAATCCATTTTACACACAGTAGTAATAACACCCTAGATGCTAAAGAATTTGGATTGAATGGCTCATTAGTGTGAATTAGGTCAAACACACACTCCTCAGTCTAATATTTAATAGCTTGGGCTTACGTCTTCAAATATTACTGTCCAGTCTGGTTCATCCTATCTAATTAGGCTAAGATCCTTTATAACTGACTAATCTTTGTTAAATTTTTATGTCATAAACTTTGACATCCAGATATTTTACATACATATCATATAAGAAATTAAAGTTCAATAAGGCTGAGTCACTTGTCCAAGATCATTAAGCCAGAATTGAAACTCATGAATTTTTTTTAGGAACTATTTTGAGAAATAAGGAGCTTGAAAGTATGTGAAGGGTTGGCCTTGGTTTACACTCACTTCCTCTGAAGAAAGAATGCTATAGAAATGGGAATCAAGTGTAGAGAACTGCCACAACATTGGGGGTGTTTTAGACAGGCCAAGTAACACAGCTTCATAGAGTTAAACAAATGCAACATAAAAGAAAGCCACACATCTTTACATCATTAAACAAATATTCCACAGCGTAAACAAATGTAACACATCTTAAACAAATATTCCAAAATATTTAGAGATATTTTATCAGCATAATGAAACACTGAGGCTGAATAATTTTCTAAAGAAAAGAGTTTTATGTAACTCACAGTTTTGAATGGTCAAAATCCAAACATAATGGTAGCATGTGGATTCCCCTTACATGAGTTACCTCATAGTGAATAATGATTTTAGGAGCAACTATGAGAAAGGAGAGATGCCATAGGCAAGAATGTGACCCAATTGGCCTAAGGAATTTATACTCAGCCTCAACTCCCAGCATTGTTACACTGAGGACCAAACTTTCCACACGTTATCCTTTAGACAAAACAACCATATTTAAAGTACAGCAAACTCAATGAGGGTGACATTATTTAATCAGAACCTTTAAAATTTGTGAAAAAAAATCCAGAGAAGAAGTAGCCCAACTAAATAGGTTATAGATCTGAACAGAGAGTTCTTAAAAGAAGTAGTAGAAATAACACTTAACATTTTTTAGTGTTCTAACATCATTGACTATCAGGGAAACACAAATGACAATGACTTTGAGATTCCATCTCACCCCAGCCAGACTAGCTACTGTAAGTGACTGTTTCAACTCTGTGTGCTTGGTCCTGGGTTTAGGCACCAAAATGTGAGTTTCACAGCTCTGGGGAAAAGTTATCCTGACTACTTGGAAAGTCAGGCAACATCTTGAGCTGCTAAAACAGCTCTGAGGGCTAGAGCTCCAATGAGACAGCTCAGCCCTGGAGGGCGAGGTATCCCAGATACTTGGAGCTGCTTAGGACGGCTCTGACAACTGGAGCTGTGATGAGACAGCTCAGCCCTGGAAGGGAAGGTATTCTGACTGCTCAGGAGAGTCAGGCCTGGAGCTGCTAGGACAGACAGCTCAGCAGGGAAGGGTATCCTGACTGTTTAGGAGTCAGGCTATACCTGGTGTGGTGGGAGGTTGTCTTCCCACAAGATATAGCAAACTGGCTCCTCTCCTAGAGAGTCCTTGTAACTGAGCTTTGCTCATTCCTCATTTAAGGGGGCTAGCAGAGCTCTGCTTCTTCTCCAGCCTAAGATGTTTTGCTTCACTCTGAACAAGGGGAAACTATGGCAGAAATGTAGCAATCTCCCCCAGCTCTGGAGAAAAGTGTTACTTTTTCAGCTCCCCCTTGCTCTGTCCACTATGGGATGTCTCAGCAAGGATCTTCTGTTCAGCTCCCCCTTGCTCTGTCCACTATGGGACTTCTCAGCAAGGTTCTTCTCTGTGCCACTAAATGAAGATCTTCACACACAAAACTCTATTGTGTATGTGTGTGTGTGTGGGGGGGGGGGGAGTTGAGACAGTTTCTCTGTGTAGTTTTGGTGCCTGTCCTGGATCTTGTTCTGTAAACCAGGCTGGCCTTGAATACTCAGAGATCCATCTGGCTCTGCCTCCTGAGTGCTGAGATTAAAAGCATGCACCGCCACGGCCTGGCCCAAAACTCTTTTGAGAAAGAGATTTATTTGGGAAGGAGGAGTCCAGGAGAGTAGCTGCCTCTACCAGGATAGAGAGAACAGCTGACAACTGACCAGGCAGGCTGTTTTATACAGGATCTTTTGGGGGCAGAGTCAACCAGGCACTGGTTTGTTTTCTTTTTCTGCCCAGGGATTGGTCAGTTTTGTGGGCTAGGGGCAGAGATGGCCCTGATTTCAGAGCCAAACTGTGTTTCTTCCACTGGCCTTTCTTAGCTTTTTTACTCTAAGGCTAGGGTACATTTCCTTCACTGACTCTTATTCTAGGTCCCAAACCCAGGCTGTGTTTCTTTTACTGCTCTGGGCTCCAGGGCCAGGGTTCTACCTTCCTGCTCTGTGATTGCTTGGTTTCACAGGTCAGTTGTCCAGGGGCAGAGATGGCTCTGATCTCACTGAGTTTCTTTAACTAGACCCCTTTCCCTATAGCTGCCATCCAGAAATTAAATGGCAACAAATGCTGGTGTGGATTTGGGGAAAAGGGAACGCTAGTTCATTCTCAGTGGGAGTAATAAGACCATATTGCTGAAGATTTCACACACCTTGGTCAAAAGTTATAGAGAACTTTACAATGAAGCTAAACTACTTGTGATCAAGGCCTTCTCCACAGGGGTGTTTCAAATCTGGTATTGTAAGCCCAATCAAAAATCCACAGCTGGGGCAGGCTTATGTCCTAAAGGGGAGTGTATTACTTTCCTCTACTTAAATTGGCATGTCATCCACCTGCCTTTTAAATATGTATGCTTATATCCATAGACAAACACCACCTCCAGCCTCAATGGGACAATGTTTGAAGCCGCATGATTGTCAAGATGAAGTAAGATGGTCTTGATACTGTTAGAATCAAAGTTATTTCTAAGGCAAGGGCAACGTATCTCAAGGACAACGTTTCTATATTTACATTTTAGTTATATCCTGTCCAGTATAAGGTGGATGTGGGGCATCAGAGAGAAAATGAAAAATTTAAAGAAGTCAGAAGTGTTTGGGAGAAATAATCCTACCATGTTAAGAAGATAATAATACCATAAATTCCAAAAAGGCCCTGGATTTATGTGGTTTGGGGAAGGACTTTGGAGTAATTCATAAGACTTAATAACTAGTTAGATGAATGAAGAAGCAGGCTGTAGAGAGTAAAAACAAAGAAGCTCGGTATCTAAGCTTCAGATTTTACTCACAGCCTACGTGAAGCAGTACATTCCAATCTAGTCACCCCCACCTGGAAAAGGCAGGACTAAGCTGTTCCAGGGTCATAAGACTCTGCCATGTCTGTTATTCCAACTCAAAGGTGTCATCCATCTACCTGCTCAAAGAATGCCCTTTTGCCTCCCACACTCTGTTAGCCATAATACCCTGTCCGTGCTAACTCCCCTCAAGCTTCCTGAGTCACCCCACACCTTTCAGTTTCTATCCAACCTCTACACATCATCCCTTGGCATACTCCAGATTCATGTGTTTGCCTGGTCTCCAAGTATTCGTCCCATAGCTCTGTACCAGAATATGCATAATCTCTGGATTTAATTCTGCTTACCTTCCCAGATAACCTTCATTTGTAATGTTTCTATTTTTGGTGTTTCCACATAATTTCAACTATAGAAAGCTTTAAAACTACTCTATAGACATCCCCTCCTGATTTGGCATCGTTGATTCATTTTACTCCATTTGAATTATAATTTTCTTTTGAATGACTCTTGAAGGAATGAAAGAAAACACAGATGTTTACCTCTAAGACATAGTGTATGCTTTCAGTGCGGATAACTAAGGACAACAGGATTCTCTTACACAGCCATTTCTAAAGTTGGGAATTTTCTATTCTGTACTATAATGTAACTGACAAGCCATATTCAAAAGGTTTCAACCAGCCTACAATTGCCTCTTTAGGCTGCTTTCATATTCCAGGCCTGGATGCAACATAGACTCCTGCACAGAATTCAGTTGCCATGTCTTTTTATAGTCTCCAGTAAGCAAGAACTGTTCTGTGTCTTTGTCCTTTTTGACCTTGGCATTTCTGAACACAGACCAGTTATCTTGCAGAATGATCTTAATTTGTTTGCCTCTCCTTCTCCTTCTCCTTCTCCTTCTCCTTCTCCTCCTTCTTCTCCTTCTCCTCCTTCTCCTCCTTCTCCTCCTTCTCCTCCTCCTCCTCCTCCTCCTCCTCCTCCTCCTCCTTCTCCTTCTTCTTCTTCTTCTTTTTTCTGGACTTGAGGACCAAACCCAGGGCCTTGTGCTTGCTAGGCAAGTGCTCTACCACTGAGCTAAATCCCCAGCCCTGCCTGATCTTCCTTTATGACCAGATGTTGGCAAATAATTCTGGCAGGAACTGCACAGAAGTGCTCTTAGGTTCTCAATGCACCATATTATCCAGAGGACCATGATGCTGACTTTTCAGGCTTTGTGATGCTCAATTTGATGAGCTAATTAAAATGGTATCACAGAACTTCTATTTTTTTCCATTTTGTTAAGTATCAGGATGAGATAAGTAAAACGTGGGTTTTTAATGCCCACTAATCACACCTTTCATGAAGATGTTCTTACTCCAGGATTATTTCTTCTTCTTCTTCTTCTTCTTCTTCTTCTTCTTCTTCTTCTTCTTCTTCTTCTTCTTCTTCTTCTTTTTTAACTAAAGTTCTTCTATAATGAAGTTACTCATATATCTATCAGCTCAGAACAGAATGGATTCATTGACTTTTTTTATTTCATTTGAGGGACTAGAATAATTTTCTGTCCATGTTTACTTTCATGGTGAAATTTCTTAGTTTTGGCTGGAGGTTATACCTTAAAACTGGCTCCTATGTCTGTTCACTGTGTCCACTAACTTGAGCAAAAGACCTTATAAGAAACAAAATAATTCAGTCTAGACAGCCATACATCTTTCTAAAACAATTTCTTCTTCAATACCACTGAGTATTGTCCATTCTTTGAAAAATTTCTTATCCTGTCTCCCCCCATTCTTTAAGAATCAGGGATGCTGCTTCCCGATTCAGGACTTTGGAGCGAGTTTCCCTGGCTAACTGTTTTTTCTATCCTGTTACATCTGCTGGTGTGTAGTAAAAGCACAATGTCATCGATGATATGAATTAAAGGTTGCAGATTTCTCTATGCTTTGGGGAAACAGAACCAGAGGCTCTGGGGTTGCAATGAAAAGGAAGCAGGAGGTCTCCAACCCCTGCAGCAAAACACTCGTGGACACTTGGGCCTCTGTCAGAGATGGTGTAGAGAGAGTTTACCACAGTAGGAAAGAAAGAATGGGCTGGAGAGTTTCTGAAGTTTCTTCTCACTCTGAGAAGCATAACTAGCATATGACTGTGTCAGGGACGAGGCTCTTTTAGAGTAGATGGAGAGTTTCTAATCTTCTCTGGTGTGTCCACTCACTCCCCAGCAGCACAGAGCTTCAGGTGTGGGTTTGCTCGTCACAGCGCCTCCACTTAGGGAGTGCTGATAAACTCAGACAGAACCCAGTTGCGGCAACTTACTGTTTGCAACTCCAGAATGAACAGGTCCCTGGTTTCCAGCATTGATGGTCCAGTCACTAACAATTCTTTGCACTAGGAATCAGGGTTGCACAGGGGAAAAGGTAATTAAAAGAGAAATGTCTCTTACCCCCAGACCATTCCTATGGCCTCCTCTCTTCTTAACAAAAATTTCCCTCCAACTCTGCCCCAGCGTCCAGGTGGTCACAGCTGCCATGCATTCATAATTGCAACTGGGATTCTCCTTTTGCTCTCATGTCCACAAGATGAACTCTAGAGCTGGGAAAAGATAGGCATTTTAGCTTCACTATTCAATAGGTGTGGGGAATTGATAATATTCCAACTCAGTAAACCAAGACTTCCTCATCTAGAAAGTGGTGATGTAAAGTCTATCTACAAGAGATATTTTAAGGGTGAGATGAGATTGTGTTGATAAAATAATTGGCAGAAGGCAAGGTATATACACAGTAAGTGCAAAAAGTGTAACAGTAGTTGTTACATAAATGACACTGGACAAGTAGTATAAGCATCACGCCCTATATCAATTACAGCGAATAATTATTGTTTCTCCACAGAGTTGGTCATACTGAGGCATCCTTGCACCCTGTGCATGTAGGTTCCCAGAAGACTGACACATTCTTAGCAAGTGCTCTGAGATGTTGGTTAAAATTTAATCTCATGTGCAACAATCTATACCTCAGAAACGTTTCCATTTTAGCAATACCATGCTTTTAATTAAAGCTTCAGGCTGAAGACTAACAAATTATTCTTTTCATGTAGCCTTTCCATTTACAAATTTGCATCAGACAGGAGCTAATTGAAAAATACCTTTTTCTATCTGGTTTCTAAAATATGAAAGCAGCTTAAAAGGCCGATTTTTTTTTTTAATATTTCTCTTCAAATTGGGAAAGTACTTCTCAGTGTAATGTGCTTTGGGCTCCTTGTGTTTGTTTGCTCATGAGACTGTGTCAATGAATGGTTACTTTTGTGAAGAGGCCGTGGCTGATGTGGCCTGATCTAACTCCTGAGTGTTCCCTGACCTATTCTGTCTATGCACAGTGCCCTGTATAGTGCTTAGGACAATTTTCAAATGTGGTTTATGTATGCTGGTGCAGGTACCACACATGATTTAGGTCTGGTACACATCACACGAGACTTGTGTTCAACATTGTGGTCCATGTACACCACCCCCTGTCCTCTTGTCTCTGCCCTCCTGAAAGAAAAAAAAAAAAAAAAAACTTACTCCAAGCTCAAACAACTATCAATATCTTGTCCAACTAGCAAAGGAACTTAGGTGTTCTACTTGGATGTGTTGCAGAGATTAGGTGAATATTCAGAAATAGTGACAGACCTGACTGGGAGACAGGAAAGGAGACAGGAGGTGTTTACTGTGGATGGGACAGGCATGCTAGCTCAGCACTTATCACAGTAGGAAGCTAGTGCAATGCATAAAGCAAACACATTTGAAAAATAAAAATTTGAGTATTATTGTTAAATGTAAAATAACTCTCAAGAAAACTAAGAAAATTAACAATTAAAATTGGAGGCAAAACTTGGGGAAACCTGTTTTTCATTGTGGGCTATCCTATTTTATCCACATCTATCTTGACGAGATAACTAAAATCCAATCACTTCTCCCATGCTCTAAGCAGCCAGGCCTGGATGCCCCTGCTTTCCTCTGTATTATAGCATTGTTAGACTGTAATTATGGTTTTGTATGTTTATCTCTTTTATTAAAGCATGAATGCCTCCTGGGCAGAATATATTGCTTGTTTTCTCCATATTCCCAGTGGATCCAGCAACTAATATGTAAGCAGGACCAGTTATTGAGCAAATTCCAGGTTCTTGAGGCTATAGAAAGGAAGAAAAACTGGGGATAGCAGGACACAGGTGCTATGAAGGGGGAGAATGGGAAACATGGATGGGCTTTAATTGGGGAGTTAGAGGGAGGGTAATATGGGGATGGGGGCAGTAAATAACACTAAGGGTATCTGAAAAAGCCATAGGGAAACATATTATTTCATGAGTTTATTTTAAAATAATATCACACACACACACACACACACACACACACACATGCATGCATAAATAGAGTCACACCACATGGGGGTCACAATGCTCCTTCTAAGAGCCACAGACTATGTATCTAATGAAAACCCCAATACTGGGAATAGGAAGAAACCTCTATTTGAGTTGTTGGTCAGAGGAATCCCTGAAATTTGCAAAAACATTACAGGCTGTTGCCATTTCTCTTGTTTGCTTCCCAGAAATGAGGGTAAGACCCTATTGCTAAAGACACCACACACCTTGGACACAGGACTTGAGAAATGCAGCTGGAACTGATCTGGAAGTCTCCTCCCTGAGGACTGCCTCTCAGTATCCAAAGGTGCTATGAAAGCTGCCAATAGAAAACATCAATCATTATTTCTACCCAGCTTTAAAGTCTATAAGCCACAACAATAACCAGCCTGGTAAGGTAGCCCTAATGGTGCAGTAGTAGACTTTTTATCTTGAGGTTAACCAACAGCTGTCTAATTAGGCTTAAGGCCCAATCAATGGGAGGGAATCCATGCCTGGTATTGTAAACCTAGCCAACTACCAGTTGCTGGGGAGGTCATAGACCATAGAGGAAACCTCAATACTGTAATTTTCCTAAGCCAATGTAATTTCCATCTGTATTCTAAATACTAACCCAGGTAAACTTAGTCCTCACCCCTCATCAAAAAAAGCTTCTTCTTGCAACAGTCTTGCAAGAGATGGAGACTATTACAGAGATCAACAACTGTTCAAAAGATAGAGAATAAGATGGTGAAGTGCTGACCTCAATTGATACATTTACAATGACACCCCTATCTATGGATCAGGAAAAATCATGAAACAGTGGATGAATGAAAAGATGATAAGAACCAGAGGACAATGGCACCTTCTGAGAGATTGTGTCTTCTAGGCATGACAGGGAAGCTGCACCCATGAAATTCTAGAAATATGGTTGCTTAAACAAGACCTGCATAATGACAAACCAATTGACATACCAATATGTATGACAGAAATTTCACAAGGCCCCGACCCTATGTGAAGTGTGACGTAAAAGGCAATCATTGGGTGCTGAGAGAGGTAAAATCAGTTTTCTCCAAAAATGAGCTCCCTGATATGTTACAGTATCAAGGGCCAGCTGTAAACATGTACAGTGGGGCAATGCTAAGTATACTCAATTTGTTACACACACATACACACACTATGAAGAAGAGTTCATGAATCTGAAAGAGAATGAGTGGAGTGTGTAAGCAGTTGGTGGTAGATATAGATATAGTGATATTTTATTTGTATTGAAATGTGATTTTATTTGTATGTCAATAAAGTTGCCTTGAGGTCAGAGCAAGCCAGAGCAGAAGCCGAGCAGTAGCGGGGCACGCCCTTAATCCCAGCACTTGGGAGGCAGAGCTAGGCGGATCTCTGTGTGTTCAAGGACACAGCCAGCATAGCAGACACACGCCTTTAATTTCAATACCAACCATAGAAGACCTGGAGGTCTGTACAAACAGGCAGTGACGAGGAGGTCATGTGGCTGGGTTACAACCAATGAGGGAGGAGAACAGAAAGTCTTTAAATAGACAGGACGCACAGAAGTAGGTCTCTTGCGGAGAGGAGGAACCGCAGAAGCAGTGAAGGGTAAGGTTTTCTGCTTTGGCTCTGACCTCGTGGTTTTTAACTCTGCAACTGGCTCTGTGTTTCTTATTTAACAAGCAGGATACATCTACATATAGATGAGGGTGGAAATGTAAATACAGTAGACATATATAAAATTCTCAAATTAAAAAAAATTTGATTAAAACAAGTAATTAAGCAATGATAGTAGATTCTCTGAAGAACAGGTGTATGATTCTAGAGACAAAGCAGGAAAAAAGACTAGTGGAAATGGTGTGGAATTGTGGGGGGCTCTTCCTTATGGAAATGATACTCATGTTGAAAATAAATGCATAACAAGTATCAATTAATCAGGATGAAGGAATGATACAGAGGCCTGGGTATTCTTTAAAGCTCAATCTTGAGACAGAAAAATTTTTGTTCAGAAAAATGGAGGCATTAATGCTTCCTCGTGAAACTATCTCATATACCAAAAGATGTCCAAAGATGGAAAGGACTACCATGGAAATCACATGAACTGTATCAGGAAAGAAATTCAAAGAAAAGGGAAGGAAAGAGGCATGCACAGTGGGGCTCTGTTGTTACGTATCCCATTTAAAAACAAAACTTCCTCCTCTCCTATTTGTATCCCTTTCATCTCCTTCATCCAGCTGAATCTAAAAGGTTTCTGAGTAGCAAAGGACACCCTCATTCAAGTTATGACATAACTTTAATGCTCTACCTAAGACTTGGATCATGATATTGAACGGGAATGGAGAGAATGGACATCCTTGATTATTCATGATTTTGATGTACCTGCTTTGAGGTTTTCTCTATTTAGCACAGTGTTGGCTGTGGGCTTATTACATATTGCCTTTATTATGTTAAAATATGCTCCCTCTATCCCTAGATTCTCCAGGACTTTTATAATGAAAGGATGTTGAATTTTGTCAAAGACCTTTACTGCATCTAATGAGATGATCATGGAGTTTCTATCCTTGAGTCTATCGATGTGGTGAATTTCATTTATTGATTTACATCATTCCTGCACCTCTGGGATGAAGTGAACCCAATGACTGTGGATGACATTTTTGATGTGTTCTTGAATTTGGTTTATAATTATTTATTGAGAGTCTATACATTTATGCTCGTTGGGGACCTTGGCCTGTAATTCTCTTTTTTGTTGTTGAGTGTTTATTTGGTTTTAGTAATGGGATAATACTGACTTTAAAAATGAACTTGAAATGTTTCTTTTTTATTTTATGGAAAAATTTGATGAGTATTCGTGCTAGTTCTTGTTGAAGGTCTGGAAGAATTCTGTGCTGAATCAGTATGCTCTGGAATTTTATTAATTGGGAGAAATTTTTATCTGGTTTGGTGTTATTTGGCTGTTTAAATTGTTTATTTCATCTTGATTTCAATTTTGTAGGTCATTTACATACAAAAATCCATTTATCTCCTTAAGATTTTCCATCTTAGTGGCATTTTTGAAAAGCACATCCCTATGATTCCTCACATTTTCTCAATGTCTGTTGTAATGGTTCTGTTTTAATCTCTAATTTTATTAATTCTGGGCTTTTCTCTCCTATTTTTGGTTAATTTTGCTTAAGGTTTGTTAATCCTGTTAATGTTTTGAAAGAAAATTTCATTGTTTCTTTGTGGTTTTATTGTTATTGTTTTGTTTTGTTTTTTGTTTTTTTGGTTTTGGTTTAATAAGGAATTATTTATTTTGAGAAAAAGACTCCAAACATCAGGCTGTTCACAAAAATAACCCATGGTATTAACTTTAGAAGACAAACATTGAGACTATTACACTATTTTCCTGTGAGATGCATTTGGCATGCCTCTCATTCACAAAAATACATGGTTACATTCGTGTTGAACAGTCCCACTCATGTGAGGGAAAACACACACCTATAATGCAAAGCTCCTCTCAGGGTTACAAGAAAATGAGATGCCTCTGCAGTTAGGGAAGCAACTACCAAAATCATAGGAATGGGAAGAACTGTACTCCCTGCATAACAAGAGATTATTTTGGAGATAGTTGATAAAAAACCATACATCTTTTATTGTTTCTATTTCATTAATTTTGATTTTGATTTTGATTTTTTTCTACTTATGTACAGTTTGGAGCATGTTTTTGTTCTTGTTTATCCAAGGCCTCCAGGTGCACCATTAAGTTGTGAATTTGATAGCTCTCAACTTTTGTTGTATTGTTGTAGAAACTGAGTACTGTAAACTTCCCTTCATCTGTCTCATCGATTTTGGTGCGCTATGTTTCCATTTTCATTCAATTTTAGGAATTTTTAAGTTTCCTTCATGATTTCCTCTTTAACTGAACTATCATTCAACAGTATATTGTTTACTTCCATGAGTTTGTATATGTCTTATGGTTTTATTGCTTTTATTATCTGGCTTTACTTCATTGTGATCAGATATAATGCAGGATTTTATTTCAATTTTCCTTTATTTGTTGAGATTTGCTTTGTGTCCTAATAATATGTAGTCAATCTTGAAGAATATTTCATGGGTTACTGGGAAGAATGAGTATTCTTTGGTATTTGAGTAGAACGTTCAGTAGTTTGTTAGCATTTTATTTATGATGCCATTTAACTGAAATATTTCTTCTTTTAGCTTTTATGCAGATGACTTGTCTACTGATGAAAGTGGGGATTGAAATCACCCACCACCACTGTATTAGAATTAATTTGTGGATTTGGGCCTGATAATATTTCTTTTATAAAACAAGGTATCCCTGTATTCATTGTGCACATATTTTAGGGTTATAATATCATGTTGTTATATTTTTACTTTAATGAATATGAAGTGAAGTGACACTCTTTATCTCTTCTCACAAGTTATAGCTTGAAACCCATTTTGTCAGATACTAGAAGTCCTGTGTCTGCTTGTTTCTTAGTTCCAGTTGCTTAGAACATCATTTTCCATTCTTTTATCCTAAGGTGGTATCTACTATTGATGGCAAGATGTGTTTCTTGGGGGCAACAAAAAGATATATTCCATTTTACAATCCAATCTTCTAGTCTGTGCCTTTTTATGGAGAATTGAGTGTATTAATACTAAGAGTTAATACCAAAGACGTGCACTAATTCCTGTCATTTTGTTGATCTTTGTGATATTTTCTTAGACTCTTTCAATTTACTATTCCTGCACTGTTCTGTTTCCTGTGCACTCTTGAGTATGTTTATAAATCTCTTTGAACTGAAGTATGGGAATGGAAATAGAGTTCTCAAAAGAAGAAATACAAATTGCAGAGAAATATTTTTAAAAAGTGTTCAACATCTACAGCTATCAAAAGAAACACAGGTTGAAATTGCTTTGAAATTTCATCTTACTCCAGTGAGAATGGCAAAAAAAAAAAAAAAAAAAAGAAAAGAAAAAGTTAACCTAGTTGTGGGGAAGGTAGAATATTTATTCATTGTTTGTGGGAGTGATGAAAATTGATGCAGTCACTATGTAAATTAGTGTGACAACTCCTCAAAAAATCTAGAAAATTATTTACTATATGATCCAGCTATATCACTCTTGGGTGTATTCACAAAGGACTCTGTGTCCTACTACAGAGATACTTGATCACTCAAATTCATTGATGCTTTATTCACACTACCCAACAACTGGAAACAGGTTAGATCTCTATCAATTGATAAATGGTTAAAGAAAATAGGATACATTTACACATTAAAAATTATTCACCTGTAAATGAACATGAAATTATGAAAATTGCAGATCAATGAGTGGATTTTGGAATAATCATTCTGAGTAAGGTAACTTAGACCCAGAAAAGTAAATATCACATGTTTTCATATGGTAATCTTTAAATATGTATATTTAAATTGGAGTAACCACAGAAGTCAGGAAACCAGTAAGGAGCCATGGGGAGGGAAGGAGATAGATTAAGAAGATAGGATACATGTTTTATGAAGGGTAGATTAAGAATAATGGAGCAAAAAGGATTATGTAAAGTAAGGGATGGGAAAGCAGGATGGAAGAGGGAATATGGGCAGAAATAATTGACATTAAAGAATTTGAAAATACTAAATGGAAATATACTATTGTAGAAGTTTTCTTGAATATAGAGCACACGCACATACACACACCAAATGACATCAAAGGTTAGCATATATATGATAGACAGATGAATAGGTGATTGATAGCTAGATAGATGGATAAATAGAAAGATGAGAGAAAGATAGACAGATACACAGACATACAGACAGATAGATGATGAGAAAAAGAGTTTAAATATATTTACTCTATATGGGGGACAATGCCTCTCCTAAACACATAAGCTATCAAAAAATCCCAGTGTTAGAAAATGATTACAGCTTTTGGAATTGTTGATCAATTCCATAGACCCCCAAATATTATAGCTATTGTAATTTTTCTTGGTTACTTTTCTATTGCTGTGATAAGAGTCCATGACCAAGGCAAGTTATACAATAGAGTTTATTTGGGGCTTAAAGTCTCAGGGGATTAGATTCTATTACCATCTTGGCAGGGAGCATGACAGCAGGCAGGCAAATATGTTATTAGAGCAGTAGCTGTGATAGTACACCTTGATTCACAATCACAATGCAGAGAGAGATAACTTGGAATAGTATGGGCTTTTGAAACCTCAATGCCCTCCCTTTGGCCATATACCTCTTCCAATAAGTTCCCACCTCCTAATCCTTCCCAAACAGTTTCACCAACTGAAGACCAGTTATATGGTATTTAAACATATGAGCCTGTGGAGACCATTTTCATTCAAACAGCCACACCACTGCTCTTGATTATCTTCCATAACTGAACTGTAAAACCTTATTGCTTGTAAAAAGCTTATAGTTGAATTACAAAACATGGTGAAATCAAGCTAGTACTGAACTGGCATTCATTTTCAGTACATAGTACTAGAAGGTGTGATAAGCACTATGAGGGTAGAAAAAATAATCATCAGTCTTACCCATCTGTGAACCTGAGAGCTACAATAATATCCAACAAGAAATAACTACTGATGTAACAGTGGCATGAATGTTATGTGATTGTATGACGACTTTTTTTTATTAGACCTAAGGCATTCTCTACAAGACAGAATTCCTGTCATATACCATTAATACAGCCAATAACTCAAGGCTAGGTAAGTCATAAGCCCTAGCAGAGATGGTCTGTTAGATGAATATGGTATTAAACTGACTAATAATGACTTATTGTTATAATCATAGACAACCATATAACCACCTCTCAATCTTGATCAGAAAATCTTTTGTTTTCAGTATATGAATATTAAAACAGAGATTCACATCTGGTCGAGCTACCAAGAATAAAACATTTAAGGATGATCAGCCCTAATAATGGGTCATTAATATCATATCCCCTCTTCCCAAAGTTCGAGAATCTTTGCACAAGGGGAAACGAAAAGATTTAAGAGCTAGAGGGAGTGGATGACCACAGGATGTTTTGCTGATACAACAGGACTGTTGCACATATGAACTGACAGCTGCTTTGACTGTATATATAAGATCTGCACAGAACCAAAGCAGAAAGAGTCCCCACTGAGTGGGAAATTGTCAGAAAATTCCATCCCTAGCTGAGGAGCTACTGGCAACAGATGAATACAGGAAAAGAGAGTCAGTTTTCTTTAGTATGTGGCCCCTAAGAAGTTACCCATTCTTGAGTAAAGGACCTGATGCCAATGCACTTATTGGTAACACTATATAGAATTGTAGGCTTAATTATAAGCAATATATAGAATTGGATGGTAGAGTAACTGGGTGGGATAAGAAAAAGCAAGTGAACTTGATCAAAACATATATATAAATTCTTAATCACTAAAAGTTAGGATATGAAAACACATCATAATGAAATTACAGAACACCAAAATATTATGAAGTTAACTGCAGTACTTTATCTAAAGGGTATACTTCCTCAGTAGATCATATTTTAGGAACACAAGGTTGATTTTACAATTTAAATCTATTAACATAATATACCACATTAGCAGAATAGAAAAGAACTATGTGAATAAATGAGAAGATATACCATGTGCATAGATACTATGTCTCAGAATTTCATTTTTCCCTAAGTTCAATATAATTAGCAAAATTCCAGTATAAATCTCAGCAAAGTCATTTTGTAGAATCAGGTGCTTCTAAAATCCAAGTGAAGGAAATAAAATTCCAAAACTTTGCAAAAGTATTAGAAGACTCTTTGATGTTATGACTATGAAGCAATGCCATCCATCAAAGACAATAAGGTATTAAAAGAAAAAAATGAGTGAAATAACAATCACTAGAAACAGACAGAAAATATAACATTAAACCCATGCAGATGTGCTCAGCCAATTTTTGTATATAAATACAAATCAATCAGGGAATGCTTTTTCTTTAAAGAAGTGGTGAAGAGCCCACTGGATATTTGTATGGAGGAAAGTGAATGGAGGTCCTACTGGTGCCCATGCAGAAACAATCCAGATTGCCACAGAATAATGAGTGAAAGATACAATGATTAAATCACTTTTCCCTGTTTTTCATTGTTTGAAAGTCTCATACATTCATATTAGGAACTTTAGTAATTTTCATCCACCATTATCCTTTATCTCATTCTCTCACTTCCCCACTGGCACCCCTCTTCCCATAGAGTTTACTTCCTACTTTCACCTCTTCTTTTTATGTGTGGACCACTGTGTTAAATTTTCATTGTGTGCTTAATTTGATGGGAAGTTTTCCAGTGGAAGAAGGACAATGTATATGTGGCTACACCACTAAAGAAAGTAACACCCTCCCCCAAGATTTGATTGTCCAATACTCCTGGGGAATGGGGTGCTCATAGGCCCGTTCCTGATCCATGATGAAATGCTGATGGGCTCAATCTTGTATAAATCTTATTTAGATAAGCACAGCTGAAGTGAACTCATAAGTACAATAGATAGGTATTATCCAAAAGACATCTTTCTGTTGCACATTTCCAATTCCTCCTCTCTTACACTCTTTTGTCTCTTTTTTATATCATCTTTCCTGAGATGTACCCTGAGCCTTGGAAAAGCTATTAAATTTTGTAAACAACAAAGAAGGAGTGAAAAGAAACCTCTCTGGGATCCTGATACACAAATACGTCCTTAGTACAGCATGGGAATTCAAATTGTCATCTCTAGCAGCAGCAATATGAAAGACTGCTTATGTCGATCATTCATAGGGACACTTTTCCACTAGGATTCTCAGAAAGCTGAAGAACATCAGAACTGAGGTGTAAATGGAGGTACATTTACAGGTCCTCAAATAGAACATGAGCTCAACAGAATGGCCCCTTTAATCTTTGTTGTTTTTTTTTTTTCATAAAAGTTCTCAGTAAAACATATAGACATATATCCAGAAGATTATACACTATTGCAAAGTTGGCTTTAATCCTGAAATGACTAGAAGTTTCAATATCCACAAGTCAATAAATGTAATAAAAATAAATAAAAATGGCATGATCATCTCAATAGATGAAGAAAAAAACTTTTATAAAATCCAATATGCCTTAATCATCACCTAAAAGTCCTAGAGAAGATAAGAATAGAGGGAACATACCTCAACACAATAAAAGCTATATATGAGAAATCACAGCCAACGCTATCCTGAATGAGAAAAGCTTGAAGCAATCCCACCAAAGTCAGGAATGTGACAGGGATGTCCACTATTGCTATTCCTTTGCAATATTGTGCTGGAAGCAGCATCTGGAGCAAAGAGATAAGAGAAAGAAATTAAAGAGACACAAATAGGGAAAGAAAAAGCCACAATATCCCTATCTGCAGATGACGTGATGCTACATGTTAGAGGTCACAAATGGGTGCACCCACTATGAAAATCTAAAAAGAAACCTACCACATGGCCAAGTTTTATCACCACTTGGCATATGCTCAAAGGACTAGATATACTACTCCATAAATACTTGGTCAATCATGTTCACTGTTGTTCTATTCACAATAGCCAGGAATGGAAAAAACCTAAATGTCCTTTGATGAATGATAATGAATATGTGATACATATAGACTATGGAATACTATTCAACTATAAAGAAAAATGAAATTATAAACTTTTCAGGTAAATGGATAGAATAAGAAAAGATCATATTGAGTGAGGTAACCCAGACCCAGAAAGACACACATTGCATATTCTTATTCACTGGAGGCCTCTGGCTCAAAATCCTCAGATATGAGTACATAACCTATAGTAACTATGGAGACCAAAAGAGTAAAATGGTACCATTTCCAGGATAAGGGGATGGGGTTGGCGAGCAATAGGGAGGGAAGCAGCAAAGCCCAAGGAATCTGAACTGGGCAAAGGGAATGGGAGACCTTTTAGGGAGGGGATAAGAGGCAAATATAGAAGCAAGTGTGAAGAGAATAAAGGGAAGTGGCAGGATAAAGTGATACAATCAGGAAAAGGGGAAACAGGAGTCTTAGGGAATGGAAGAGAGAGAGAAATACAGGAAAGAAGTCAGGAAGGTAAATAACAACATGGATGGCTGAAAAAGCTACAATGATTCTTATCATTAGCTATTTACCCCAAACAAAAGAACTATAAATACATGTAATTCTGTGCATAAATATATAAGTATAGTTTTAAAGAACTTTTATCATCTGGGCTGACAAGTCTCCTTCAAAGAAAGAGAAAAAACAGACATGAGACATTATATGGACCTCTTAAGTTGTTGGCCACAGCTGTCCAAGAGACTCCCATACCATAGAGAACATAGAGTCTACTGATGTTGCCCTTGGTTACACCCCAGAGATGGAAGCTAAGTCCCCTGTTGCTGAAGAAACTGGTTGGGTTGCAGAGACCCATAAACTGGAACTGATTTTAATGCCTCCTCCCTAAGGACTAGCTTTAATGGAATCAGAAGGTACCATGTAAGCTTCCAAAGGAGGGAAGAAATCAACAGTCCTAGCTATGACATCTATGAGCAACATCAGTGTCTAACATGGCATGGCAACCCTAAAAGTGAAGCAGGTAATAAACCTATGGGTTTAATTGTACAGGCCCACTCAACAAGATGGAAATCATGCCTGGTACTGGAAACCTAGCCACCTACTAAGTGCTTGTGATTTCATGGATCTTGGAGGAGAACCCACACCTACCACTTTACTAAACTAGCATATTTAATATCAACCTACAAACATTTTCCTTTCTGCCCACAGGTAAGTGCAGTCTTCACTCTTCATCAAGAAAATTTTTCTTTGGCACAGATAGAGACCACCACCAATCAAAATGCAGAGTTGTGAAACCTAGTCTCTGTGGATATACCTAAGGTTCAGGGAACATTGCAGAAGAGTGGCTGGAAATATTAGGAGAGCCAGAGCATCAGGGAGTTTGTTATAAGATTGTGTCTCTTAGTAAAACCAGAATTTAGACCTATAAAGCGTCACCAGCATGACTTCCCAAATGTGAATTGAGTGATGATGACACTAACAGAATGTCAAAGTGGATGGAAAATGGCCCGTGAGGTCTCAACCCTACACAAAGAACCATAGGCAACTGAATAAAGCTGGGAGCAGAAGTGGCCTTCTTCAGAAAAAGCACATCAATTGATTGTCCAATGCCAAATGTTCAGCCCTGAAAACATATATACAAGTGACATTTTATGGAATGAGCATGCTATATATAGGAATATATGTGTATATATGTATACATATATGCATGCAATAAAAATTAGTGAAAACAAAGGTCAGGATTTGAAGGAGAGTGGGAGTGAGTATGAGAGAGTTGGGGAATAGAAAGTAGAAGGGAGAAATTTTGTAATTATATTAATCTCAAGAAGAACAGAAAAAGAAAATAGGATTGGGACTTCTGGGATTAAATGTGGACCTCAGAATTGATGTTCTCCTAATAATCATCTGTTCAGTTCCATTCTGCCCAGTAAATACTTTAGTGTGCCAGGGTACCAGGAACGCTCTGTCAGGCCTTGTGATATAGTAGATGTGGGCTGGGTTGCAAGCTCCTAGAGTTTATAGTGCTAACAGGGTGATACTGTGTTCTTTCTAGTCTGAGACTTGCACTCCAAGAACTAATGCTTTAAGGTAAGAACTAAGAGAACTTGTCAGATTATGGTTTGATGCTTGAAGTCAACTACAATGTGCATATTTACACCAGGGGATGAGGCAAACTGCCAAAGCAGATTCCTTTTTTTTTCTAGAGAGTCTGTTATTAATGTTTGTCAACAGTCTGAATCAGACACCCTGGTTTCATTTCTGTAGCTCTTGAGCTGCCTACACTTGAGCTAGCCATTTAACAACGGAGCCTCAGCTTCTAGACCTGTCCTTCTAAGTCCATTAGAAACTGATTGATAAGAAAGGCAAGCACTTTTCAGAGTGCACAAATAGGATTTATGTTTCAATAACAGGGCTGTTATAATTATCAATGAGAACAGATTAAATGTAAAAATGCAGTGGTTACAGTTTGAGAAATACCTGAATAAAGAAATATGCAGTGTGTTAGCAGAACATGGAGGAAAGCCTTAACTTCTAGATTGAAGGGGACAGGCTGGGGAAATCTTCTCTTTCCTTATCGTTAGAATCCAACAGGCTTCTAAATAGGGAAGATGCAGGTATATTTCGATGAGAGAGACCAGAGACCCAGGCTATCACAGAGTAAGCTTATGATATTAGACAGTGTGACCAGATTCCCACAGCACAGGACAGGTGCTGCACATCTTTAAATACGTGTCAGAGGCAATTTGTCATCTTTTATCACATTGAAAACCCTATTCCTGTCAGCTCAGACTTCATAGCTGGTTGGTCTGGTGTTACAGCTGTCGTCTCAAGACTTCAGTAATGAAAACAAGAAGTTTATGCAGGACTTATGGAAGATTTCCACTTGCATATCTTATTTCTACAGGCAAAACCTTCAGAAAATACAGGGTCCCTCATTGTTTATCTATCCATCAACAGAAATATTTGCTGATCACAGTGATCAGGTACTATCCACCACACTGAATATGTGGTAAACAAGACATACATGGTCATTTTTATTAACAGAGTATATTGATTTGAACGTATTAGTCATTCATTTCCTTATTTAATTATCATTTAGAAAGGAGAAAGAGAGCCCATAATGAGAGGGCTCATGCAATCTGAGGAAGTGACATCTACCTTGATGGTTAAAAGGTGAAGAGTTAGTCAGTGGGACATAAGAAAATTATAGGCTTGGGGAGAACCTCATACAAGGCTGTGGTGAGTCAAGAGTGGCTCAGAGCTGTTGCTGGCCTGAGTCAGGGCAGCCTGAGTATGGTGGATCAGACAACAAACGGAGAATGACATATGGCCAGGGAGAAAAGCTCTGGTATGATTACATGAATCATGCTAAGGATTTGGGTCTTAATCCAAAAAGAATTAAAGATTTTAAGTAGAGGTGACATGGCCCAATTTGCATTTTTAAAAGCTCCCTATAAAGAAGGGGAGGTTTGAAGGGAGAGTTCCAAATTTTTCTGTTTGTTTGGAGGTTGGTGGGTAAAGGGGATCAGGTCAAAGATAAATCCTAACTAGGATACTACATACATAGGCTCAGAGTACTTGGGAAATAAGGATATGTGGGAAGTGGTCATGGCTATACTGGGAGACTGTGAAGTCTCTACATGTTGACAGCAGGCCATCAGTTAGGAGATGGGAATGAGTCTCAGAGGAAGACTCAACTAGAATGATGAATTTATTATCAGCAAGTAGATGACAGGACTATGAATGTGAATGCAACCATTGCCATATGGGTGTTGGGAAAGGAGAATGATGAGAAGCCATCTGAAGTATTGGTCAAGTAATTACAATAAAAGATATAAGAGGAAGAGTTCAAGAAATATAGTGAGATATATGGCAAAAACCAAAATTGAAAATGTTACCAGAAAGAAAGTGCTCACAATCCCCAAGGAGCAAGGCTTATCAAGTTAGGCAAAGAGCCAAAAGTGTCCAGTTACATGGAATGTGTTGACTTGACTGCCATTGGTTTGGGTTGAAAGACATCAGTGAGACAGACAAAGCACACTCCTGGACCAGTGTGTTTGTGGGCTTCTTTCCAGCCATGATTAGACTACAAGGGCTCTGACCTAATCAATGGTTTAATCCATTGACTGAGTTGAAATTTAGATAGACTGTTGGGAGATGGTGTCAGTTGTGAAAGGTGCATCTTACTTAGAGGTGTGTCTTTAAAGATATTCCCTATCCTCTTCTCCATTTCTGTCCCCTTTCTCTTCTGATATCTCCTAACTACTCCTATTCTCTTATTGCCACCCCTTGCCCCCAACATCTTTCTTCTTCCTGGCTGCCAACTGTGAATAGCTTCTTCCACTTCATATTCCTACTCCCATAACACCCCACTTCACCTGAGGCAAAATAATGTACCCAGCCAGCCTCGGGCAGACAGCTCCCAAACTATGAGCCAAAATAAATCCCTCTTCCTTTAGAGAGTTTCTCTCAGGTGTTTGTCACAGTGTCGAAACTTCTGACATGTGGCTCAGAAGGAAACCCCAGATTATTGAATGCAGGAACCTCACTGAATGATTGAACTTGAATGTGGAATTGGTCGATTAATTTCCTTTTCATGAATTTTGCTGTGAAAAGAGACAGATGCACTGTTCTTTCTGTACTGTTTCCTTTTTTTTTTTTTTTAATGGAACTGCAATGCTTTGTATTCTACATTAAGTAACAGAGGCAAATAGGTCATTCATCAAATTCGTTTCCTTTTTCCAGGTTGATTTGCAGTTAATTTTATTTAAAGAGATTGATTTTCAGTGATGGTATATATTCAGAAGTTCATACTAGTAGGAAAAATCAATTATCGAACACTTAGTGCTTGTCCGACATTTTTCTGGATCTGTCGGTTTGTTGCTGCATCAGCTCCTCACTGTTCACTAGGAAATGGGTGAGTGCTCAGAATGGGATGACGAGGTTGAAGCCTTGCAAGGATACAGGACTTGCTCGAGGTCTGAAGGATAGCAAGGCATGGAAGAGGTTCACCTTGCATATGCCTGACACCAAACCCAGGGCTCCATATTTCTAATCCCCACTAGACGTGGCACCTGGGAGGAAGTTGTCATGTCCTATCAAAAAGCTTCTAAACAAACCAAAGGCAGCCAGGAGCTACTTCAGGCCTCTAAGGAAGAGAGTTCCTTTTAAAAGTAGAATCCAAAGATTTCTCAGGTATCTGGAAAGGCCAAGCTTGTTCTGGGAAACTCTACCCCACCCATCAACCTCTGATTTAAACTCACTACTCCATTCATAGATTTCACGTCTGTCACTTTTTGGGGGAACCACCCCTGGCCATGAGAATGGGAGTATCCCTTTCTGAGAGCACTCACATCTCTATGACATTCCTTTGTGGCATTTATTTTCATTGCACATGGGTAACTCACACATATCAGATGTTACCTGGTAGCCAACCTGCCAAGCAAACATGCAATTAGGCAAACTAAGTCTTAAAGCTCAGTGGAAACTACAACCTACAAAAGTTTATTATCTATTGTGTAAAGAACTAAGGGAGAGTATTTCAGAGGGTCCCAAACAAAGAAATGCTAAATATCCAAAATACTTGCTATGCTAATGACATCATTAAACATTATGTGCATAAATGAAATGGTCATACTTTAATCGATTAGGAACGTACAGTCAATAAGTGAATGATGAATGGTGGCACACACAGGCTGGGAGGAGAGGGTTGTGAGGCCAGAAGCAGGCATCCTTCCTTTGCTTCCTTCCTTGTTGCTGTCTACCCAGAACACCATGCATGCTTGGAACATATTTGGTAAAGATCCTCCTCAGGCTAGGTGAAGAAACTGCCAGTGGAGAGGGAGGGGGACAAACACAGGACCATTAGGAGGGGATTTCAGCTGTGCTGCACCCTCTGTGTGCATCTCAAGTATCCTAAGATATTGGTATCAGTCAGAATTAGTCCTCTGAGAAACAGGTCAGAGAGATGGAAAACAGGGCATGGCATAGCCACTCAGGTCTACAAATGGCCCTGTGAGTCAACGAGCCCAGTCAGCTGGACTGCTCTTTCAGCCCTGCTGTGGACCCGTGGCTGACGCCTCTGGACTAAAGGGACATTTAAAGAGGAATAATAAGAGGTTTCTGCTGGGCTTTTGAAACTGAAAAACTAGTAGATTTGGTTAGCTATACACAGGTGTTAAAACAGGCTTGCTTGTCTTCATTTAGGCAAGGGCTGTGGAGGTGACATTACCAGGTGTCCAAGTTAGCTCCTTAGCTGCCCTGACCCTCTTTATGTACTGTCTCCCTCCTGCAAATCTCCAGGGTCATAGGTATAAATGTTCCATTATGAATCTCTCATCAACCTGTTTTCTCTTCTCCAATCCCATTGCTTAGGCGAAGGCTTTCATTTCACAATTACACCTTTAAGACACCAGCATTGGTCATCTGCCACCAGTGCTTAACCATTTATTTATTTGACAGGTGTGATCCTTCTAAAATGCCAATCTGATCCCATTAGCCCTCTCATAAAACACTTCAGTGGCTCTCTAGTGCCCCCAGGACAGAGTATAAGCTCTCTGGAGAGGCAGTGACATCCCCACAAGCTGGTTCCACCAGATCTTCTTATCTCACTGCCTGCCATTTCTCTGAGGAGCTCTTTTGCTTTGGCCATAAAGTACTTTCTGTCTCCTAACCACATACATTGGGAAAAGCCAAGCCACTAGGTCTCCAAAGAAACCATTTCCTCCACTTAGAAAGCCAGGCCTCTGAGGCAAAGTCCATCTAATTTTTCAAGACTCAAATAGGATGTTTATCCTTTTTATTAAGCCACACTCTAAACCTAGGATAATATAATTGCATTTAACAGACAGTCAGACATGGTGTAATTAATTAAGCATCTTGTATCTAGTGCTAGAATGGAGAAACAAGTCAATTATGACATTGCTGCCCAGGAATTAAGAATTTCAGATATGATTCCATACATTAATCAATTAAATCTAAGCTACACGGGGCAGGGGACATGGCTCAGTTGGTAAAATGCTTGCCATTAAGAGTGAGAAACAGAGTTTAGATCACTAGTACCCATGAAAATGTTGTGTGGGTATGGTAACCTACATGTTTGGGAGGTAGAGACTGGAATACTCAGAGCAAGCTGGCTAGCAAGGATGGCCAAATTGGTGAACTCTTGGTTCAGATGAGAGACTTTGCCTCAAAATATAAAGTGGAAAGTGACCAATGAAGAAATCTCTCATTGATTTCCAGCCTCACATACATGCACACACCTATGCACACATGTACGTGGCCACATATATCTGTCCACATGCAAATGAACACTTATACATGTATACAACACACATCTACAGGCCAAAAAAAAAAGTAAAAATAAATCAAGGCAATATCATGGCTTGATCCTGTGGGGGGATAATTTAATTTTCTGTATTTTATATATTTTTCTAAATTAAAATATCATTATATCATTTCTCCCCCACCCCTGCTCCCTTTCAAAATCCTTCAGTTGTCTCTCTCTCACACACACTGTTCTCACTCTTAAACACATGCACATTTAAATGTATAAATAGATCCTGTTGATTCTGTTGAGTTTCACCTACTGGTATATGATTTCAGAGCTCACCACCTGGAATTGGATATGTAATTAGGGGGACTCATCTCTGGGGAAGACAATTTCTCCCACTCTCAGCATTCCTTAACTGCCTGTAGTTCTTTGTCTATGAGGTATTCCACTTAGGCCAGTGATACCCCCTGCAAGAGCCACTATCTAACAAATCCTCCAATACCAGGCATGAGGAAACCCCTGTTGAGTTGGTCAGGATAGTATAAGAGACTCCAAATTATATGGGCTATTGTTGTTGTTCATGGTTACCCCCAAGAGGTTGAAGATAAGTTTCTATTGCTGAAGACACCATGCACTTCAGACACAAAACCTACAGGATTCAAGGTGAAACAGACCTGAAAGCCTCCTCTAGAAGGATTCTATGCAAGCTTCCAGAAGAAAACAATAGCCCTAACCAGCTGCAATACCTATGGACCACAAGGGTAACCAGCATGTGTCTGTGAGGGTACTCCTCACAAAATCCAGAAGTTGATGTTGATCTCTTGGAGTTGGAATTACAGGAATTTATGAGCAGTCCAGTGTGGGTACTGGGATCCAAACTATGGTCCTCTTAGAAGAGTAAACACTTAACTACTGAGCAATCTCTCTAACTCGAGACTCATCTTCCTAGTCCAAAAACACTGTACTTGAAACAGAGAAGTACTAAATTATTATGCTATGAATCAAATAAATATGCAACTAGAAGTACAAGGAGACTAGGAAGTTTCCTTTCATTTATTCATTTGAGTTTATAGGCTATAATTTTCCATGTAGCTTTCTGAGGATGGAAAGATTTGGATGCTTTCCTGGCCAACCATTATGCAATGACTCTGCCGTGTTCTTTCATGTGTGATTTAGATAGGGAAATACCCATTTTTCAAATAAGAAAAAGCATGCAAACAAGGTAAAGACAGCAAGTAACCCTGCATGGTCTTCACTCAAGATCTGTCGAACTTCAAACTCCAAACTTGCTATAGTTAAAGGCAGCAACAGTGGTTAGTCCCACCAGGATACTCTTCTAGCTTTCCTGGGTGGTCCTTCTACGCCTTTGCTAAAAGAGATTCCAAGAAAGTCCATTATGCAGATGCTGTTGCTTTGAAACATAAACAGTCGGTCACTGTGGGACTGTTTATTGTGGTGACTATGCAGTCTGCATAGAATAGAGACACAAAATCACTATTTCATGCAGAAAGAGGTTGCCAAAGGGACAGAATTACTTACTATATTAATTCTATCCTTCAGCCCCTAGCTCATCTCTGCATAATGACTCAGTCACAGAATGCATTTCTGGCAACATCTGGGGATATTTCCACTGTGATTTGGTTTTGGGAAGAAGTTGAATAATCTAAGGCCTTTCATTCCCTCCCTTTTCCCTTTGACTCCTTTCTCCTTTTTTCCCCCTGCTAGGCCTTCATCAATTCCACCTAGCCCTCCGCTGGTCCCTATTTCTTTCAGCCTACTGTTATTTACTCAACTATTAACTTTAATACCATTCTTATTTTACCTTGTCTTCCTCCAAAACGTATGTCTCCCTCTTTTCTTCTCTTCTGTCATCCCACCAGCCACTTAATTGTCTTCTATAGTGGGGTACAGAGCCACCCTGTGGAAATGCCACACCAGTCTTAAAGTCAGAGAGAGAGGGGGTGGGAAATCCTTCTTGGCTGTCTTTTAACATCATCGTATAGAGCTATCCTATAGTCACTTTCTACAATCAACACAAGGAATCAGCATATACAGCTCTCATTGAGTGGAATAGTATCTCAGGGTATGAGTGAAGAGGACAGAGGTGCTAGGGAGGCAGATAGTGTTTCTTTACTCCTATGATTGATTCATGAATCATACTCAGTAGCCACATAATCCTTAATGGCAAGCATCATGGACATTTCTACCTCCATGAGAAATTAAACTGCTTTCATGAAATAAGTACTTGAACGGGAGTGTAAAGCAGAGGTGAGCAAAGAGCCAAAGCCACGGTATCCCAGAGCAAGCTGTTATGTGCTGTCCCATAGCCTCACTGACCCACTTCAAAAGATTTATGGGCTAATTGTGCCAGCTGCACAGAGAGTTGTCATGTGGAAGAGGAATGTTTTTCATGGTCTGGAATGATCACAACTGTCTAATACTAGTCTAGAATTTATTTTAAATTAACAGCAACTCTCACAATATATGTTCAACACCTGGTGTGCTATCAACCACCTAGGGAGCTCAGCACTTACCACCTCATTTAATCCACCCAGCATCCATGAGATTGGAGCACAATATCCAGCTTAAAGATTAGCAAGAAAGTCAGAGAGGGGAAGAATTTCACCAATATTAGAAAGCCACAGAATACAGATAGTATCTATAGCTATTGCAGAAGAGGGTGCAAAGTGTTCAAAATCTTGGGAGGTTGCTACAGATATTTATTGTTTATTTGACTTTGTTCTTATTTTTGTTAATTCTATGAGAATTGCATACAATGTATTTTGATCACATCCATACTCTCCTCTCGCTCCTTCAAGATCTCCCCTTCTGTACCCGCCCAACTTTGTGTCTTCTTTAAAAGAACCATCAAGTACAGTTTGTGCTGCTCATAGGTGTGGCCTTTCACTGCGGCATGATCAATGTCCCCACTCCTGAAGAAAGCTGACTCTCCCTTTCCTAGCAGTTATGACTTGCCAATAGTTCCCCAGCCAGGGGGAAGACTTTATGCCTATCCCCCATCTCTATGCTAGGGTTTTGTCTGGCTTGCGTTTGTGTAGGTTTTACACGTGCTTTCTCCTTCTGTGAATTCACATGAGTAGCTGTCCTGCTGTGTCTGTGACATACTCTTTCCTTGTAGTCATCTGTAGCCATCTACCACCTCTGGCTCTTACAATCTTTCCACCTCCTCTTCCTCAATGATCTCCTATCCTTGGCACAATAGGTGGGATATGGATATCCTATGTAGGGGTTTGCTTTCTGTACTCTTTTGTTCTCTGCAACTTAACTAGTTGTGGGTCTTGGTTAATCACCATCAACTGAGAAAAGAAGCTTCTCTGCTGAGGTTTGAGAGACACTTATGGGTGTAACAGTAAGTTGTTAGAAGTGAGCTTAATATCATGCCCATTTAGCAGAGTAATACTAGTAGGTTCTCCCCTTAGACCTAAAGACTGTCTGGTCATAGGTTCTTGGACTCAATAACAGTACCAGGTCTGGGTTTCAACTTGGGATTTCAACTCAATCAGAAACTAGTTAGTTACTCACAAGATATTTGTGTCACTAGTATACCAATGGACATACCTTGCCAGGAACCCCATATATTGTAGCGTTCAGGGTTTATAATCATGTCAAAATACTAGGAAAGCCAGACAGGAAGGATGAAGTTTCCAAGTGAGTACCAGCTTGATTTATCTGTGTTCTATGACTCAGGTATGTGATGTCTTCAATAGAGTCTGACCATCAGTTTCTGGAGAGTAGGCCAACAACATGGGCAATAACCTGTAATGTTTGAGAATCTATGGGACCTCATTTGTCAGTGACTCCAAAAGAGGTAACCCATTCCCACCACTGGACTTCTTACTTGTTTACCTGAAATTTCTAGTAGGGGCATTGTTGCTCCTTATTGGGTAACTCTGTACATGTATGTATATATTTAAGGAAGCTTCCATAGTAGTGGTTTTCCATATGAATTTTTGTAAAAATAGACTTGAAAAATAGACACTATGTTGTTATTTTGAAGAATACTATTTTTTAAATATTAACTCCCTTGATTTATAGATGTAAACAGTTTCATATAAAAGTTCTAAAAATGTATTTCTTAATAAAATGACTCGAATTTATTTGGAACTTGTAGAAAAATGTTAATAATCTGTAAGTAGAACATAAATAGTATATTATATAGCATCTTATCTGATAATATTGTATTGCAAATATAATATACTACAATATTATAATAGTATATTATAATTAACATAAAAATGGAATATGATAATATATTCATGAAATTATGCCATTAGATTATAATATTATAGTAATGAGAAGTATATACTCATTAGAACCATGTGCAAACTGGTAGTCTGATCAAAGAAAAAGGAAAGATATCTCAATTTTAACTAAATAAAAGGAATATAATTCATATATTGGATTTACCTCCAGATTTGTGTCAGGAGACACATCCTGTGTGTCATCCCAGCCCCTGTATTCTCCTCATCATATCTCATCAAATCCAACCTCTAGGCCCAGCTGCATATGTAACTTATACATAGTATTCTTGGGAGTAAGATATAGGTGGATGCTAAGGGCTTGCTCCTAGCAAGCCTAGATTAATGAGTGAACTCCAGAGCAGTGAGATCCTGTCTCAAAAAAACAAGTTGAATGGTACCCAAGAAATGACACCCAAGGTTGTCCTCTAGCCTTTACACATGACTACTTTAAATATTACTTATTACTATAGGAAAACTGTTTATAGCATGGTATGTAGAGAGGTAAACTAACAAGTAGAAGCAATATAGCTTTTTGAAAATGAAAGCATCCAGATGAAAGAGGACCTCTTGTGAGATATACAACATGTATCACTTATCTCTTTAAGGAAGATGTTCTAGACTTTCTCTAATCCATGAAAAGCTCTGGGGACAAGAAGACTTTGAGACCAAATGCTTTCATACCCTAGTGCTTTAGTTTTCATTTAGAGAGTCACTATCAACACAACAGTACCCCTATCCTCATGAATCTTACAGATAATTCATCCATCTGTAACATAAAGCCAGACGTTAGAGCAATGGCAAACCTACAGAACAGGATAGGAGAATGAAAATGTTCTATTTTAGATATGAAGGTGATATTGCAGTGAATAGTTTAATGAAGTGCAGGTAATCCACCCAAAGACTCAAGGAAGGTGATCTCCAAGTCCTAAGAAGAACAAAGGCTCTAGGAAAATCATACCCCTAAATCTCACACTTGTTTTTGGCTGTAGTAGTATACAGTTTCCACAGTCCCAGGCTACAAAGATAAGATGCAAGGCTCAATTCTGTTTCTTTCCTGAGGCCATTGAAAGAAGCTGACCAGAAAATTTCTGAAACCAGATTTTCCTAAAGTCCCCCTGACTGGATCTGACCTCTACTTCCCAGCTAGACTCCATGCTGTTTTTGGTGATGCCAACCAGCATGGGAGCTTAGCACTTGCAAGGCTAACCAAACATTGGCCCTGGCCTTCACAGTCCCCACCCACTGAGTTTGCTGGTCATATCTTTAGTGGCAGACACTGTGTGACCCATTTACACGGATCTCCCACAGAGCTCTGTGACAGACATTGACATCTGTTTGTAAGTGGAGTTCAGGTCATCCTCTTGCTGAACCTCACGCTTCCCTGAACCCCAGTTTGCTTTGGGCTGGCCAATTATCACAGCTACCACCAGCACTCCTCATACATGGTGGGGGAGAAGACAAGCACTGTGGATGGACATTATCTCATTTAACCTTCTCCATGAATGTGTGAGGTGAGACAATGAGACACACAAGCTCTGCATATGTTCATGATTTTGTGAAGTTTGGGACTGAGAGGTAAATTCAGACTCCTTCAGTGTCAGAAATTTTATGCATTTTCCAGGAAAGTCGCCTTTTTGTTCTCCTTCATCTCCATTATTCCAGTGACTACCACTGTTTCTCTCTTGCCTGGACACTTCCTGGTGTTTAGTGATGTGTCAGGACAGGGGTGTGTCTAGCTCCCAACAGTGCTGGCCTCTCCATGCCAACCACTGCCCACATAGCCATTGACTTGCTTCTTCCTCACTCTTGTCCTTGCAGTGCTAGGTGAGTGCACAGAAAATTATCAGTGGCAAATGAATGAGAGCAACCCAACAGATACTGTGGAGCACCTCCATAGGTGGAGCACCTCCACCCTTTGCTCTGAATCCCTTTATGTCGATGTTCAATGTACACTTAGAACCATATACGCTGGACATGCTTTGCCTGTTGGAGGTTTGGGGTCCTCCATTTGTTTCCCATCCAAATCTAGGCCATACAGCAAAATCACCTGAAATATTATTTTTTTTAAAAATACTCATATCACACCTCAGAACAGGAAGTTGAAAATTAGAGAATAATACTGAGTATCTCTAATTTCAATAAACATTACAAGGAGGACATGTCTGTGGTCAGATATGTCCTCTGCCTAGGTGAATTATGCCAGCAACACAATACACTTAACTTAGGCCTCAGAACCTTGATTCTAGGCTCATTATCTACAGTAGGAACATTGTCCAGTCTCTCAAGCATCCTCAACCTTCCACCCTAGACTCATTGGACTCCATCAAAACAAATTCTAGGATACTGAATGAATCTGTATGTGGTTATATTAGGTTCTTGGAACTTTTGTCATTAAGGGTGATGACTCATAGGTTGCCCCTCTTTCCCTCTGCTGACTATTTCTAAACCTATCAGTTCTTAATTTAAATAATCTGTACTTCTCAGAGACTAAATTGCTTTGCTAAGAATGTGTTATACATGGGTTATACATGGAATTATATTCTCCTCTAAATCATACATTGTAGTTTTACTCTCTGTATAGAGCTAGCCCCTATGTTTGGAAATAGAGCTTCTGAAGAGATGGCTGAGTTAGAGCAGGACCTTAAGAGGCAATGTTTGAACAGAATATGACTTGTATCAAGAAGAGGAAGAGACAACAGGGACAAGTGAAGATGGCCACCTGCAAAGCAAGGAAGGTCTCAGAAGCCTTTAACTTGCACTTTCAGCTTCCAGACCTGTGAGATTTCTCTTGCTTCAGGTATGCAGCCTATTATTTTTTAATAGCATCCCTAGTTGCCTAACATAGATTTCTATAACAAAGAAACATACACAAAACAAATGCTTTTGTCTCATAGTTAGAAGCTGCAAATCCAGGGTCAGCATTTTCTCCTAAGTTCTCTTCTGGGCTGGTGTATTGCCACTTTCTCCCTGGATGTTTACAAGGTCATC